>NW_027142399.1:5025336-5188975 GCF_026170545.1 Melanerpes formicivorus | reverse complement strand
AGAATAGATCAGGTTGGAAGAGACCTTCAAGATCATCGTGTCCAACCTATCATCCAACACCACCCAACCAACTAAACTTTGCAACCAAGCACCCCATCAAGTCTCCTCCTGAACACCTCCAGTGATGGTGACTCCACCACCTCCCTGGGCAGCACATTCCAACCTCCCCTGGCACAGCCTGAGACTGTGTCCTCTTGTTCTGGTGCTGGGTGCCTGGGAGAAGAGTCCAACCTCTGCCTGGCTACAACCTCCTTTCAGGGAGTTGGAGAGAGCAAGAAGGTCTCCCCTGAGCCTCCTCTTCTCCAGGCTAAGCAACCCCAGCTCCCTCAGCCTCTCCTCACAGGGCTGTGCTCCAGACCCCTCCCCAGCCTCCTTGCCCTTCTCTGCACACCTTCAAGTCTCTCAATGTCCTTCTTGACCTGAGGAGCCCAGAACTGGACACAGGACTCAAGGTGTGGCCTAAGCAGTGCTGAGCACAGGGCAGAATGAATTCTCTGCTCCTGCTGGCCACACTCTTCCTGATGCAGGCCAGGATGCCATTGGCCTTCCTGGCCACCTGGGCACACTGCTGGCTCATGTTCAGCCAGCCATCAACCAGCACCCCCAGGTCCCTCTCTGCCTGGCTGCTCTCAGCCACTCTGTCCCCAGCCTGTAGCACTGCCTGGGGTTGCTGTGGCTGATGTGCAGAACCTGGCACCTCTAAGATCATGGAGCCCAAGCATCAAATGATTCTATGGCATCACCTCTGCCCTCCAGCTCTTCATTGTCTTTACAGAGCTGCTTTCCACACCACCTATGTGTGCCTGTTGCTCCTGCTGCCTGCTGTGCTTGTGGCTCATCCTTAGGTCTCTCTCTGTCTGTTTTGGGGCAGCACACTGGACCCATTGGGTTGGTTCCTTTGCAAACCAATGGGCCCAGGGAGTCCAACTTGTTTTGCCCAGTGGGTGTCAGCTGCTCTTGAAATCAGAGCAAATACCTGCAGGTTAGTTGTTATTATGTTTTGGGGGGTGGGGGGGTGAGGGGGGGGAATGGCACTAGCTTTGATTTGTAATTAAACCACTGCATTTAATTAGGCAGCAACCATGGCACCTTTACAAAACATGACTATTTTTACATGTTTACTCTCCTTGTGTTTTTCTCAGTGACTGGAGTTCCAATTAAATCAACCTCCTTATTAAACTGTTGGCTCTCAGATAAAACCAGGAGCTAAAAATACAGCAAGGCCACCAAGCTGCCATCCCCAGTCCCCCACTTCTCCCTTGGACTTGTCTAAACGCCTTGGCATTTCTTTTCTCCTCACCTAGGTTCTCAAGGGAGGTGCAGTCCTGGTGCTTGACTCCTTGGCTTTGCTCCATCAACCTTTCTTCTCCTTTGAAACTTGCCAGTCTTGGCCTCAAATGTGACCAGAGCAGCTCACTTGGGATGGAGGGGTGGATTTGCTGTGGGGCTGAGATGGGCTGGTCATAGAGTCATAGAATGGGTTGGGTTGGAAGGGACATTAAAGATCATCCAGTTCCAACTCCCTGCCATGGGCAGGGACACCTCACACCAGCCCAGCTTGCTCAAGGCCTCATCCAGCCTGGCCTTGAACACCTCCAGGGAGGAGGCAGCCACGGCTTCCCTGGGCAACCTGTGCCAGAGTCTCACCACACTTGGTCTAAAGAATTTCTTCCTAGCTTCCAGTCTCAATCTCACCTCTCCCAGCTCAAAGCCATTGTTCCTCATCCTGACACTCCCAGCCCTTGTCCAAAGTCCCTCCCCAGCTCTCCTGCAGCCTCTTCAGGTACTGGAAGGCTGCTCTAAGTTTTCCCTGGAGCCTTCTCTTCTCCAGGCTGAACAGCCCCAGCTCTCCCAGCCTGTCCACACAGGGGAGGTTCTCCATCCCTCTGATCATCTTCATGGCCTCCTCTGGACCTGCTCCAGCATTTGCATGTCCCTCTTGCGCTGGGAGCACCAGAATATTCCAGGTGGGGCCTCAAAGGAGGAGAGCACAGGGGAAGAAGAGCTTCCCTTGTGCTGGTGCAGCTGGTTTTCTCAAGCCCCACAGTTTGAGGAGCTTTTGGAGGTGGCTTCACCCTGCCAAGCCCATCTCGAGGTGCCTCTGGCTGTAAGGCTGTGCTTGCCAGGGCGGTAGCAGGACTGGGGGGAGCACTTTGCTGCTGCTGAAAACATTTCTGTGTGATCCATGCATTTGCAATAGAGGAACAATAGCTGCCCTGCCAAGCTAAACATGAGCTGTTCCCAAAATTGTTGGCATTTTGCTTTCTGCTGAGGGTCTGGAGAGGGAGGCGGCTAAACAGCCATTAACTCTGAGCTGCTGCGAGGAGGAGGCTTGTTCCTCTCAGTTAGAGGAGGGGAGCTTGGGGCTGGGGGAAATCACAGAGCTGTTGAGGTTGGAAGAGTCCTCTGAGTTCACCAAGCCCAACCACTCACCTGGAGCTCGCAACCTCACCACTGCTGCTAAGCCATGGTCACTAAACCACATCCTTCAGCCCACAGCCATGAGACTTTTGAGCACTTCCGTGGATGGTGACTCCACCACCTCCATGGACAGCCTGTTCCAGTGCCTGAGAACCCTTGCTGGCAGGAAAATAGAATAGAATAGAATAAACCAGGTTGGAAGAGACCTTCAAGGTCATCGCGTCCAACCTATCATCCACCACCACCTAATCAACTAACCCATGGCACCAAGCACCCTGTCAAGTCTCCTCCTGAACACCTCCAGTGACGGCAACTCCACCACCTCCCCGGGCAAATGTTCCTAAGATCCAACTTGAACTTCCCCTGGCACAACCTGAGGCTGTTTCCAGTCCAGTGTCCAGTGTCCAGGCTGTGTCCAGTCACTTGTTGAAGGAACATGAGCAGGAATTGAGCCACACCTGGCTCCAACCTCCTTCGATGGCAGCAACAGCAGTAGCCCTTGCTGCTGAGTCTGCCCTTGCAGCTAAGAGGACTTTGTGCTTGGTGAAGGCTGAGGCTCAAGGCTGAAGTCTAGTGGGAGGTGTCCCTGCCCATGGCAGGAGGCTTGGAACTGGATGAGCTTCAAGGTCCCTTCCAACCCAACCCATTCTAGGGATCCCTGTGACCTGCCTTATCTATTTAACCCTTCTGCCACACTCTGTGATCCTTCAACACCCTGGCTCAAGCTGCATGAACCTCTTGTAGGTAACCTTTAAGGTCCCTTCCAATCCAACCCATTCTAGGGATGTTTGTGACCTGCCTTATCTATTTAGCCCTTCTGCCACACTCTGTGACCCTTCAACACCCTGGCTGAAGCTGCATGAACCTCTTGGGGGTGACCTTTAAGGCCCCTTCCAACCCAACCTCTTCTATGGATCCCTGTGGTCTACACTGTCTGTTTAACCACACTCTGTGATCCTTTGACACCCTGGCTGAAGCTGCATGAACCTCTTGGGGATCCCTTCCAACCCAACCCCTTCTGTGGATCCCTGTGGTCTGCACTGTCTGTTTAACCACACTCTGTGATCCTTTGACACCCTGGCTCAAGCTTCATGAACCTCTTGGGGATCCCTTCCAACCCAACCCCTTCTGTGGATCCCTGTGGTCTGCACTGTCTGTTTAACCACACTCTGTGATCCTTTGACACCCTGGCTCAAGCTGCTTGAACCTCTTGGGGGTGACCTTTAAGGCCCCTTCCAACCCAACCCCTTCTATGGATCCCTGTGGTCTGCACTGTCTGTTTAACCACACTCTGTGACCCTTTCACACCCTGGCTGAAGCTGCATGAACCTCTTGGGGGTGACCTTTAAGGCCCCTTCCAACCCAATCCCTTCTATGGATCCCTGTGGTCTGCATTGTCTGTTTAACCACACTCTGTGATCCTTCGACACCCTGGCTCAAGCTGCATGAACCTCTTGGGGATCCCTTCCAACCCAACCCCTTCTGTGGATCCCTGTGGTCTGCACTGTCTGTTTAACCACACTCTGTGATCCTTCGACACCCTGGCTCAAGCTTCATGAACCTCTTGGGGGTGACCTTTAAGGCCCCTTCCAACCCAACCCCTTCTATGGATCCCTGTGGTCTGCACTGTCTGTTTAACCACACTCTGTGATCCTTTGACACCCTGGCTCAAGCTGCAGGAACCTCTTGGGGGTGACCTTTAAGGCCCTTTCCAACCCAACCCATTCTACGACTCTACGAAACTGAGGCACAGGCCCTCGCTTTCCACACCTGGTGTGTACACCAGGCACCCAGGGGAGCACTTTCTTGCCCTGATTTGCTCCCCCCTCTCCTCCTCACCCCCAGCAAGGCCAAACCCTGCTGGGCTGCCCACCTGGCACGGCAGGCGCCGCGCTTGCCGCGAGCTCTGTTTAGCAGGGAGGTAATTTCCCAGGGGTGCCTGAAGTTGCCTTAATGTGAGCTGTCAAAATGATGAACAATTGTGCCGGGCTCCTGGGCTCCCCCTGCCTCTCCTCTGACAATTTTGTCAAAGCTGGTTTCTGGGAAGCTGTTTTGGAGCTGGGGGGGTGGGGGGTGGGGGGGGTTGCGTGCGCGCTAATGGCTCCTTCCTCGTCAAGGCGAGCGCCGGCGGCCCCGAACGAGCCCGCTGGAGGCTGCTGCTTCTCTCTGGCATAATTGAGAGAAATGATCATGATGAGCTCAAAGGAAAGCAGCTGAGGGCTTGGTGCTGCTGGGGAGGTTGGGGGGCTCTCTGCCTCCCGTGATGCTCACAGCCTGCAAAGGGTGGAGGTGGCATCTCCCCCGTGGGTTGGGGTCAGCCAAGTATAGGATAGGATAAGGTAGGGTAGGGTAGGGTAGGATAGGATAGGGTAGGATAGGATAGGATAGGATAGGATAGGATAGGATAGGATAGGATGGGATGGGATGGGATGGGATGGGATGGGATGGGATGGGATAGGAGAGGAGAGGAGAGGAGACTCAAGGAGAGGAGACTCAAGGAGAGGAGACTCAAGGAGAGGAGAGGAGACTCAAGGAGAGGAGAGGAGAGGAGAGGAGAGGAGAGGAGAGGAGAGGAGAGGAGAGGAGAGGAGAGGAGAGGAGAGGAGAGGAGAGAGGAGAGGGGAAGAGAAGGGGAGGGGAGGGGAGGGGAGGGGAGGGGAGGGGAGGGGGAGGGGAGGGGAGAGGAGAGGAGAGGAGAGGAGGAGGAGAGGAGAGGAGAGGAGAGGAGAGGAGAGGAGAGGAGAGGAGAGGAGAGGAGAGGAGAGGAGAGGAGAGGAGAGGAGAGGAGAGGAGAGGAGAGGAGAGGAGAGAGAGGAGAGGAGAGGAGAGGAGAGGGAGAGGGAAGAGGGGAAGGGAATGGGAGGGGGAGGGGGGAGGGGAGGGGAGGGGAGGGGAGGGGGAGGGGAAGGGAGGGGGAGGGGAGGGGAGGGAGAGGAGAGGAGAGGAGAGGAGAGGAGAGGAGAGGAGAGAAGAGAGAAGAGAAGAGAAGAGAAGAGAAGAGAAGAGAAGAGAAGAGAAGAGAAGAGAAGAGAAGAGAAGAGAAGAGAAGAGAAGAGAAGAGAAGAGAAGAGAAGAGAAGAGAAGAGAGAAGAGAAGAGAAGAGAAGAGAAGAGAAGAGAAGAGAAGAGAAGAGAGAAGAGGAGAAGAGGAGAAGAGAAAAGAGAAGAGAGAAGAGAGAAGAGAGAAGAGAGAAGAGAGAAGAGAGAAGAGAGAAGAGAGAAGAAGAGAGAGAAGAGAGAAGAGAGAAGAGAGAAGAGAGAAGAGAGAGAGAGAAGAGAGAAGAGAATCAACCTGGTTGGAAAAGACCTTTGAGATCATCAAGTCCAACCTATCACCCAGCACCATCTGACCAACTAAACAATGGCACCAAGCACCCCATCCAGTCTCTTCCTAAACACCTCCAGTGATGGTGAGGAACATTTGGTCTCACATCAGAAAGTTTGGGTTGGGAGAGACCTTTGAAGGTCATCTAGTCCAATTGTCCTGGTGAGGCCACACCTGGAATACTGTGTCCAGCTCTGGAAACACCAACACAAGAGAAACATAGAGGTGATGGAGCAGGTCCAGAAGAGATCACAAAGATGATCAGAGGGCTGGAGAACCTCCCCCATAGGGACAAGCTGAGAGAGTTGGGGCTGTTCAGCCGGGAGAAGAGAAGGCTCCAGGCAGACCATAGAGCATCCTTCCAGTACCTGGAGGGGAGTACAGGAAGGCTGGGGAAGGGCTGTTTAGAAGGGCTGGGAGTGATAGGATGAGGGGCAGTGGTTTGAAACTAGAGGAGGGTAGATTTAAGTTGGACTTCAAGAGGAAGTTCCTCACCGTGAGGGTGGTGAGATACTGAAGCAGGCTGTCCAGAGAGGTAGTGGAAGCTCCATCCCTGGAGACATTCAAGATCAGACTCGATGTGGCCCTGGGCAGCCTGATCTGGTTGGAGTTGTCCTTGCTGCCTGCAGGGGGGTTGGACAAGATGACCACGAGGATGGGCAGAGGGCTGGAGCACCTCTCCTGTGAGGACAGACTGAAGGAGTTGGGGCTGTTCAGTCTGGAGAGGAGAAGGCTCCCAGGTGACCTCATTGTGGCCTTCCAGGATCTGAAGGGGGCTCCAAGAAGGCTGGGGAGGGACTGCTCAGGATCTCAGGGAGGGATAGGACTAGGGGAAATGGAATGAAGCTGGATGTGGGGAGATTGAGGCTGGAGAGGAGGAGGAAGTTCTTCCCCATGAGAGTGGTGAAGCCCTGGAATGGGTTGTGCAGGGAGGTGGTTGAGGCCCCCAGCCCTGGAGGTGTTTAAGCCCAGGCTGGCTGAGGCTGTGGCCAGGCTGATCTAGTGTGGGGTGTCCCTGCCCATGGCAGGGGGGTTGGAACTGGGCTGATCCTTGTGGTCCCTTCCAACCCTGACTGATCCTATGACACTATGATACTTTTGAGGATACCTTCCAACCCAATGCATTCTCTGAATCTTCAACTCCATCTGGTTGCTCAGAGCCTCATCCCCACCTTGAATGCTTGCAGAACTGGGCCACCTACCACCTCTCTGGGCAACCTGGGCCAGCATGTCACCATCCCTCATTCACAGAGCTTTCTTCCTTGTATGTAGCCCAAATTCCCTCTCCTTTTGGTTTAAATCCATTACCTCTTATCCTATCACTCTGTGCCCTTGTGAGAAGTCCCTCCCTGGATGTCTTGGAGGCCCCCCTCTCAGGTATTAAAAGCCTGCCACAAGGTCTCCCTGCAGCCTTCTCTTCTCCATGCTGCATCTCAGAGGGTTTGCTGGGGCTGCACAGCAGGGACCTGCCTCAGCTCATCTTCATAAAGAGCAAGGTTAAAAATAAACCCCAATAAATGCCAGATTATTGAGATGGGATTAATATCAATTTTAAACACCCCCTCCCCCACTCCCCCCCCCCCCTACCATAAATAAGCCCCCAGCGTGGCCTAGCTAATGAGATTGGGAGCCTCAGCAATCAAGGCAGAGGATTAGAGATGATCAGAACAAATCCCAAATGATGAGAGGGGATGTTGCCAAAGTCTATCCTTGGAAGACCCCACTGGCACCAACATGCCTATGGGGGGTGCTTGGGGGCTTGCTCTGCCCTGCCCTCATAGAATAGAGAATAGAATTAACCAGGTTGGAAGAGACCTTTGAGATCATCAAGTCCAACCTATCACCCAGCACCATCTGATCAACTCAACCATGGCAACAAGTGCCTCATCCAGGCTCTTCCTAAACACCTCCAGGGATGGGGACTCCAACACCTCCTTGGGCAGCACATTCCAGTGGCCAATCTCTCTTTCTATGAAGAACTTCTCCTCACCTCCAGCCTGAACCTCCCCTGGCACAGCTTGAGACTGTGTCCTCTTGTTTTGGTGCTGCTTGCCTGGCAGAAGAGCCCAACCCCCACCTGGCTCCAACCTCCCTTCAGGCAGTTGGAGAGAGCAAGAAGGTCTCCCCTGAGCCTCCTCTTCTGCAGGCTAAGCAACCCCAGCTCCCTCAGCCTCTCCTCACAGGGCTGTGCTCCAGACCCCTCCCCAGCCTCCTTGCCCTTCTCTGGACACCTTCAAGTCTCTCAATGTCCTTCTTGACCTGAGGAGCCCAGAACTGGACACAGGACTCAAGGAGTGGTTTAACCAGTGCTGAGCACAGGGCAGAATGAATTCCCTGCTCCTGCTGGCCACACTCTTCCTGATACAGCCCAGGATGCCCTTGGCCTTCTTGGCCACCTGGGCACACTGCTGGTTCCTGTTCATCCAGCTGTCAACCACTCCCCCCAGGTCCCTTTCTGCCTGGCTGCTTTCAGCCACTCTGAGCCCAGCACTGCCTGGGGTTGTTGTGGCCAATGTGCAGAACCTGGCATTTGGATGTGCTCAATCTCAGTGGTCAGGGATGGTCAGGGATGGTCAGGGATGGTCAGGGGTGGTCCCACCTGGCTGTGGGTTTGGGCATGTACTGCAGTGCTTGGGGATGTTGCAGCCCCAGGCCCCATGTCACCTCACTTCTGCATCCCATAGTCAAACCCCACCTGTTCTGCAGCATCCTGTGGGTTCCCATCTCCATCCTTGCCACCTCTGTCTCTGGAGCAGGGTCAGGGCACTGGGGCACTCGGGTGTTGCCTGAAGCCTGGTTACCCACAGCCCTTGGGTGGCCTCAGGAGTCTTCTCCCACAGCCACCCATGCTCTCCAGCTGTGCTCTCCATTCCCACTTGCCAGTTTAATCCCCAGGAGTGTGTTTAATGCCTCTGCCTGTCTCTAAGCTCCTCTGTACCCAGAAGCCAAATGCTCCTTGTGGGATTCAGATGTCTCCCCTGTGGATTAGATGGGATGGCTGCAAATTCCTTGTAATTTCCTCATGCAGGGTCTATTATCTGCTCCTGGGAGGCTCAGGGGAGGGGTCTCAGGGCAGCCCCCCCCACCCTGTTTCCCATCTGTGTAAGGCTGGGCCAGAGGGAGGTTCAAGCAGTGATCCCTTTTTGGGGCTCTGATTGAATTATTCCCCACTGCAGCCTCTCCTGTGGCTGCTGGGGAGCATGGACATGGGCTGGGGTTTGGTTCCTCCTGTTGAGTGATGGAGAAGGAAGAGCCCTGCAGGGGAGGACTTGGATGAGAAGCTGGACATGAGCCAGCAATGGGCACTGGCAGCCTGAGCTGCATCAAAAGCAGCATGGCCAGCAGGTCAAGAGGTGATTCTGCCACTCATGAGACCTTACCTGCAGTGCAGTGTCCAGCTCTGGGACCCCCAGCACAAGAAGGACATGGACCTGATGGAGTGAGTCCAGAGGAGGCCACAAGGATGATCAGAGGGCTGGAGAACCTCCCCCATAGGGACAGGCTGAGAGAGCTGGGGCTGTTCAGCCTGGAGAAGACTGCAGGGAGACCTTAGAGCTGCATTTCAACATCTGCAGGGGACCTACAGGCAGGCTGGGCAGGGGCTGCTCAGAAGGGGCCTGTGGGGATAGGATGAGAGGCAATGGTTTGAACCTGGAGCAGGGGAGGCTTAGGTTGGACATCAGGGGGAAGGTGGTGAAATCCTGGAACAGGTTGTCCAGAGAGGTGGTTGAGGTCCCATCCTTGGAGACATTCAAGATCAGACTTGCTGTGTCCCTGGGCAGCCTGATCCTGCTGGAGATGTCCCTGCTGCCTGCAGGGGAGCTGGACAAGCCTGACCTTGGAGGGTCCCTTCCAACCTGATGAAATCTGTGAATCTGCAAACCTTTCATCTCTGTGCCAGGGCAGGGGAGGAGCACAGCCCCTCCATCCCACACAGGGCTGGTTGCTGCTTGGGTGGGCTCTCCCCCTCCCACCTTAGCTGGCTCATCAGCTGCCCACCCTGGTAAATGTCACTGCTGCTTCATCCAGGTGACGTGACAGGGATGCAGCTCTGGCTGCAGGCTGCAGGAGCTGATTCAGCAGGTTAATTGAAAAGCCTTTTCCTTGTGGCTGGCAAGTGGGAGCTGGGTGTGGGGGAGGAGGGTTGAGGAGCAAGGTGTGGGTGTTTGGGGAGCAAAGTGTGGGAGCAGATCAAAGGTGGTGGAGATTTCTGGCTGGCTGAGGCTGTGTGGTCCAGAAACTTGATGCCTGCCACTGGTTGTCAAGCACCCAGCAGCTGGAGAAAAAGAAGTGAGAAGCTGCTTTCAGATCCTTGAAGATGCTTGCCCTAGGAGGCTCCAAGGCTGGAGAGCATCAAGCAAGGGCAGCCCAGTGCAGCTCACATCTCCCCACATGCTGTGCCATCCCCTGGCCCCAAGGCTCCCGCCGCCTTCCCGGGGGTGGGAGCCTGGATTTGTCTTTCTGATGCCTCAGTCAATGGCATTGATCGGGCTGGAGTGAGGGATCGATGGTAATTTGGTCGGAGGGCTCAGCACCGGGGGCGAGAGGAGTAATTAGAGCAGCAGAGGAGGCGTGGGGCTGGCTGCCGTCAGGTCAGGGAGGCGGGACGGCAGCAGCGCCCATCGCCTGCGGAGGGACGGACAGACAGACGGCAGGGAGGGTGAGGGCTTGGCTCCTGCTTCCCCATCATCCCGGGATTCCCTTCCATAAACAGGATGCCCTTCTGCACCCGCAGAGCCCCCCGGCTGGCAGGGGCAAGGGGCTGGCTCCTGGAGCTGGGCATTTTCCCAGTGTGGATTCCCTCTCTCTGGCCACTGGAGCAGCATCTCCAGCCCCAGGAAGAGATATTCCCCAGACTGGGTGGAGGATGGGTGCTGGGAGCTGCCAGCCAAAGGGGGGCCTCAGGCACCTCCTTGCATGCCCCAGGGATCCAAGTGATGGGGGATCCTGGCAGGAATCAGGTCCTGCTGCAGGAGGAGTGCTGCTGGGTATGGAGGTGACCTATGTGGTCTATAGGTGACCTCATTGTGGCCTTCCAGTATTTGAAGGGGGCTCCAAGAAGGCTGGAGAGGGACTGCTCAGGATCTCAGGGAGTGACAGGACTAGGGGGAATGGAATGAAGCTGGAGGTGGGGAGATTCAGGCTGGAGGGGAGGAGGAAGTTCTTCCCCATGAGAGTGGTGAAGCCCTGGAATGGGTTGTGCAGGGAGGTGGTTGAGGCCCCAGCCCTGGAGGTGTTTGCAGCCAGGCTGGATGAGGCTGTGGCCAGGCTGATCTAGTGTGGGGTGTCCCTGCCCATGGCAGGGGAGCTGGAACTGGATGATCCTTGTGGTCCCTTCCAGCCCTGCCTGATACTATGATACTATGATGCTGTGATACTATGATGCTAGGTATCTCTGTGCCGCTGCCAATGCTCCCAGCCTGCAAAGGCCAGAGGCAGCATCTCCTCCGTGGTTGCTTTTGAGAAGCATCTGGTCCCACATGTTGCATCTCCAAGGGTTTGGTGAGGCTGCAAGGGGTAGAGAATGGGAAGAATTTCCCTGCAGCCCGAGGAAACAGCACCAAAAAGCCCTGAGCTGGCTCTGTGCCACACTCACGTGCCAAAGCTCTTCTGGGTCTCCTTTGCCCTTCCAGCCTGCACCTCACCGGCAAATTCCACCCCCGCAGAGCAAAGCCTCCTGCCTTCCCCAGCCCTGCCCTCGCAGGGGGCTGAAGCCAAGTGGTCTTTCCCCCTTTCTCCTGCAAGTAGTATGAGGCCACCCGAGTTTGAAGGAGCAGCCAGTTCCACTGGAAGCTGTTCTCTGCAGAAGGAAGGAGGGAGGGCGGTCCTGACTGACGGACACCCCCAGCTTTGTCCTCCCGGAGGGCCTCAGGGAGGGGCTCCTGACTGACGGACACCCCCAGCTTTGTCCTCCCGGAGGGCCTCAGGGAGGGGCTCCTGACTGACGGACACCCCCAGCTTTGTCCTCCCGGAGGGCCTCAGGGAGGGGCTCCTGACTGATGGACACCCCCAGCTTTGTCCTCCCGGAGGGCCTCAGGGGGATGTCTGCACTGGGAAGGAGCTGGGGGTGGTTTTCCAGCACCGAGTGGGTGGAAGGGAAGGGAAAGGAGGATATAAACTTGGGGAAAAGGTCAGACATGCTATAAATAAGTGGCATCCGGGAAAAGAAATGTCAGTGTGCGGCAGCAGCGGCACACCAGCGCCCGGGATGAGGAGGGAAATACCAGCAGGGGGACCAAATCCATGGGAGTCGGGGCCAGGGCAGCGGTGGAGAGGGCTCTCCCCGCATTTGGTGGGTCAAAGCACGGCTGCTGTGCTGCCTCAGTTCTTCCTGAGGAGGTTTGGGGACCCCAAGAGCTGTCCTGCTGCTGTCTGAGTGGGAAACTGCGCTGGAGCCGAGGATTTCCAGCTGCTGCACTGCCGGCACTATCGGCACAGATGGGTGCATGAGGAGAGGACCTCCTCGTGGTCTTCCTGCGTGCGCTGGGAGCTTGTGGTTCGTGAGGATGATGCAGGAGTGGGAGAGCATCCCGGAGAGGGGTTCGCTTTTGGGGAGGGGGGAGAGTCAGCAAAGCAGGGTGCTGTGCTGCCCCCACTCTCAGCGAGCTTGGGGGCATCCCTTGGGGCTGTGCCACCCATTCCCCAGGGCTGATTGCACATTTGTCCCCAGAGTGGTCTGACTCGCTGCCTAATCATCCTCCTGCTGAATGCAGGGCTGATTGCTGCCTGGCTGCGGGGGGTGGGGGGGGGGGAGGGAAGCTGACTCGGGGCCAAGCCCAGCTGCGGGGAAGCGATGCTGGCAGCCACGGTGCCCTTCCCCAGCCGGGCTGGCTCGCTGGGCTGGTTTTGGTGCTGAGCTGATTGAGGGGTAGCCAACTCGTCTCTTTAATTTGTGCAGGTCTCAGTTGAAGGGACAGGCTTAGGAGCTGTGTATCTAGGTGGTCCCCAAGCCCTGGGGGGCTGCCACCTCTCCCCACGATGGCCAAATGCTTTGTGCCCCCTGGGAGTGCCATGGCAGGGCTGGAGAGGGGTGACCCAAGGGAGGTATCACTGCCTTCCTGATTGCTTCCCTGTGAGCATGGGGAGGCACTGGAACAGGTTGCCCACAGAAGTTGTGGAGGCTTGGAAATGTTGAAAGCCAGGTTGGATGGAGCCTTGAGCAACCTGGGCCGGTGGGAGATGTTCCTGCCCATGGCAGGGGGCTGGAACTGGATGAGCTTCAAAGTCCCTTCCAAACCAAACCATTCTATGATCCTGTCTGGGAATTAACCTCCCTGTGGCTGCAGTATCACTTGGCCATTGCACCTCTGTCCCTCAACCCCTCCATGTTCCTGGGGAGGTTTTGGGCTGTCACTATGATGCCCTGAGCTTGAGGGGCACAGGGTCCAGACCTGTGCTGTGTGCTGTGGGACAGAATGGCAAACGAGCACCCTGTGTTTCCTTGAGCCCTTCATTACAGTGACCAGGCTGCAGCTGGAGGGGACCCATGGAAGGGACCCATGGAAGGGACCCATGGAAGGGCCATGGCCTCTCTTCATGCTGCCTGGGCTTATGTGTGCAGGAGCAGACAGCTTGGGGGGCTGTGGCCTCCAGTAATCCTGTTAGTTCTCTCTGCTCGTTCTGGGAGGTGAGGATTTGCCTGCTCACTGCGGGGCAGGGAGCAGTGGAAGGGGGGGCTGAGGCTGGAGTGGCATGGCTGGTCCCCCCCAGAGCTAGGGCTCTGCCAGCTTCCCCCTTCATGCATGCCCCCCCCCCCCCCCCCCCCCCCAGTTTGCTCTCCACAGCTTGGTTTCTGCTAGCTACTTGGCATGCCTGTGGGGAAGTGATGCTGTCACGAATGATCTCTGGCTCTTCAGTCCTTGGGCTCCTTGCTGAGCCCCCCAGGAGGAATGCTGGGTTTGAGGGAGGAGAAGCACAGGGGCAGGGGGGTGCAGGGGGGTGCATGGCTCCAGCCCCCCTCACGTGCCTGCTGCTGCCCTCTGAACAAAGGAGGCTCTGAGCCTCCCTTGCCTCCTGGCACGGTACAAGAGAGCCCTTCTCTCCAGCAGCAAAAGACTTTTGCAAGCCTGGCACCCACCCCTTCCCTGGACTGCAACCCCCTTCACTGCCCTCTGCCAGCCCTGCCCAGGTGGCTGGAGCCCAGCCTGGCACCTGCCTGCCTGTCCCTTTCCCGGGGTGCTGCCAAGCTCAGCTGCAGAGGGGACCCCAAGATCCTTGTCCCCCACTGCATCTGGTCCAGAATGTGCCCTTATTGCCGCGATTTAGGGGGGGGATGGGGGGGGGGGGCGGGATGGGAGGGAGGGCACTATTTACACGGCAGAGAGTCCTGGAGCCTGGTGCTGAAGGTCCTGGAGGAGTAGAGTGGGGCTCAGCTCGGTGTGCTGGTCAACCCCTGCACACTTCGGGGTGTCTGCTGGGCTGGGGTGGGCTCTGGCCACAGGCAGCAGGGTGCCCAGCAAGCCCAGCTGCAGCAGGGAGCAACGGGGACGGGGAAAGAGCTCCTGCCGGCGGTAATTACCGGCGGGGCTGGTGCCACATGATCGGGGGACGTCAGCAGAGTGTGTCACAGCTGATGACACGCTGCATGTGCAGGGGCTGGAAAGGATGCCAGGGCGAGAGGTTGGAGCACCGGGACAGCAGTGTGCTGAGCCAGCCTTACCGCCCGACCTTCAGTGAGTCACCTCCTTCCCTGGCCTGCCGTTGCACCCTGAGCTGGCCCAGCCTGCCCACCTCCCTGCAGGAGCCCAGGGCAGGCATGATGCCAAAGCCCCCCTGCCTCAGTTTCCCCTTGGTAGGTGGCAGCTGAGCAGCTGCCGTGAAGCTTCCCCCACCCCCCAAGGAGATGTAGATTCATGCTGCTGGCTTTTGGGGGACGTGCTAGGGGAAGCCAAGACAAAGTGTCATTACTCACGGCGATGACAGCGCTGATGACAAGTCCCCCAGCCCCCAGGAGCACGTGCTGTGCCCATGCTCCCCGCACAGGGAGGTGTGTTCCCAGTTCCAGAGAGGCCCAGTGAGTAATGGGGTGGGCGGCAGTGCTGGGGTGCCATGGTGGGGGGAGGGGGGGGTGGCAGCTGCAGCGTGGTGCTGCTGGGGGCTGGCACTGAACAGAACACTCTGGCATCCTTTTAGGGTTTGGGGGGGGGGGGGGGGACACACTGCTACAAGCCCAAGGAGTGCTGGGGGAGGGAAGGGAGGGGGAGGTTGTGCCCCAATGTGGGGCAGTAGGATGAGGGCATGGGGACAACAGTCCTTGTGCTAGGGGTGAGACAGGTCCCCAGAGTGGTTGGTGCTGCCTTGCTGCCTCTTTCTTGTCTCCTGCTTGCTGTCTCCTGCTTGCTCTCTCCTGCCCAGGGCTATGCAGATGCCTGACCCTCCACCAACACAGTCGCAGGCAGAAGGTGTGGGATGCTTCTCCCCAAGTGCCTGCATCCTCTGCAAGGGCTGGGGCTTTGTTTGCCTCTTTCCAGGACACACAGAGGAAGAAGGAGTGGGAAGATCAGCAGCTCTTCCAGCCCTTCCCCAGATACTTTCACAACAACTGTGCCAAGGGGATGATGGTGAATGCCAGGGACAAAATGGCATGCCCCCCCCCCCCCCCCCCCCCCCCGTGTGAACTTGTCCCCTCCTGTGCTTCCCGGGGAGATCAGTGGTGCCTTGCTGCCCCTTGCATGGGGGAGCAAACCCTGACTCTTGCTGCCTCGAGGTGGCTGCTGTGGGGCTGGGATCTCTCCGCCCCAGCCAAGGTCCCACGGAGCAGTGCCCCGAGGATGAGCCCGACGGAGCCGGCTTCCACAGGCAGCGCTGGGACAGGGCTGCTCTGTGCCGGGGAGAGACATATTTTGGCTGGAGAAGCAGGTGATGAGATAAGGATGGGGTATCGTGTTACCAGAGCCGGATCCTTCTTTGAGGTTAATCAGACAAGACAGACAATTGCTGCCGCTTGATCCAGGGAGTGCTGTGTGAGTGAGTCTATTAGTGGGCTGATGAGTAATCAGCTACGTTGGAGACCTGCTAACTGCAGGGGGGGGAAAAAAAGTTGCTAACGTGACTCAACTGACCCCTCTGTGCAGAAGTTGGTGTGTCTCTTCTGAAATACCACAGGTGGATCATTCCACGACTTGGCTGTGCAGCCGGGAAGCCGTGGCAGGATGGTTCCCCTTGCTTGCCAGCTGGAGCCACGCACCGGCGATGAGCCACCGGCGACGGGCGAGGGGCTGGGGGGAAGGGGGGCGGGGGGAGAGTGGAACCAGCCTAACCCCAGCTCGGCTTCAGCTGAGCCCATCTGGCTGCTTGTCCTCCAGTGACTCCGTCGAGGGGCTTTTGCAGTCCTCCCCGTGCAGGCTGGCTGTGCAGGCAGCTCACTGCAGGCTGCCTCAGCACTTCCCGGCTCAGCTCCTGCGGTTTCAAGGTTTCTGCCTTCCCTGCCCGGAAGCCATCCTCTTCGTCACGGTGGCAGGGATGGGGCAGGCTCCTTTCTCCCGGTCCCGGTGCGGAGCAGGGAGGGGGGGGTGACAGCTGGGCAATGTGGGATGCCGTGAGACACCGAGTCCCACTTTCCAAATGTGGGCCGTTGCCTCCCGAGTGCAGGAGGCAGCTCTCAGGGGAGATCAGGTGTTGTGAGACTCGTGACTCCACCATGCAAATGCTGGAAGCTGTGAATAATCCATGTTCTTGTGCAGGGAGACTCAGCCCAGCGTGGGCTGGAGCGTCCCGTGGCCAGGCAGGAGGCAGCTGAGCCCGGAGCTCCTGTTCTCCTGGCTGGGTTGCTGGCAGTGAGGGGCTAGGAGGAGAGCAGCAGGGATCTGCACCCCAGGAAGCCACATTTTCAGGCCAGCCCCTCGCCAGCAGCAAGTATTTCTGCTGCCCTGTGTGGAGGTTGAAGCACAACCTCTCTGTTCTGAAATCTCTGAATTTCCAGGCTGGATCTGTAGCTCACTCCTGCTTTTCTTGCACCAATACCCAAGCCTAAACCTGCCTGGATGTGTTCCCGTGTGACCTGCCCTAGGTGATCTTGCTTTGGCAGAGAGCTTGGACTCGATAATCTTCAGAGGTCCCTTTCAACCCTTACCCCATTCTGTGAGTCTGTGATCCCTAAATCCTCAAAGCCAAGTCCCAGAGAGCTGGCAGCAGGACCTGACCAGGGTTGTGTGTATGTCTCCCAGCTGACCACACATGTGATGGGAAGAGCTGCACCCCCCTGGAGTCTCTCATTCCTGTGCTAATCTGGGAGCTCCTGCCTCATCTGCTGGAGTTTTCAGGAAAAAAAAAGAGAAGCCCAGCTGCCAAAAGAAGAACATTTTTATCCTCCTTGTCAGGCAAAGTGGCAAATTTATTGCTGGGCAGTTGTGAAGTGACTCAGTTGTGTGTGGTGGGTTGTGCTCCCCGTGGTGGGGTGGAAGGTAGGGGCAGCCTTCCCCAGTCCTGCTCTCCAATGGCTTTTGTCTCCTTTTCCATCACATTTTGAGCCAGGGAGACCATGGGAATCCCCAAGCAGGCATTACAGAAGATGGATGGGGCTCAGATTGGAGAAATGCTGCTGCCAGAGCTGTTCTACCTTGGAAAGAGAGATTCATAGGTTGGGTTGGAAGGCACCTTAAAGATCATCCAGTTTCAGCCCCCTGCCATGGGCAAGGATACCTCTCACCAGCCCTGGCTGCTTAAGCCCTCATCCATCCCGGCCTTGAACAACTCCAGGCAGGGGACATCCACAGCCTCCCTGGGCAAACTGTTGCAGTGTCTCCCCACCCTCACACTAAAGAATTTCTTCCTAGCCTCCAGTCTCAATCTCCCCTCCTCAAGCTTCAATCCTTTCCCTCTCAGCTTTCCCCAGCAGGGTGGGATGGTGCCATCTCCACGACCACCCACATCTGATGGGAGCTGCATCGCTGCGCTCGGATGGGTCCGGGCTGTGCGTGGCTGCTTCGGCTCCCTCTGGTTCCCCAGCAGCTCCTTGCCTTGGCAGGGAGGGCTGCCTGCCTGCCTCCCACGTGGCGGGCAGGAGGTGGCCACGGCCGAGGCCTTGGGTGCTCCTTGCCTTGCTGCTTGCTGCCTTCCCCTGCTGCCGGCTCCGCAGACTGACGGGAAAGTACATGGAGTGCCCTGCTCATGTAAATAAACCCGGCTATAAATAGAGAGGGAGAGAAGTGTGAAAACAGCGGGGAATGGATTTCATAAAGCCAGTAAATTAGTCTGGAGAAACAAGGGTGTGAACCAGCAGCAGTGCTCCAACCCAAGCCCACATTTCCAGTTTACTGGGGGATGCTGCTGCGGCCCTGGGTGCCGTGCGCAGCTCGGGGAGGCACACGTTGGGTGCAGGGCTGGGTCCTCCCCATCCACCCTGGGCTCCTGGTGGGGCTGTGCTAACCTTGGTGTCAGCAATGCCCTTTGGTATTTCTTTTTTTTGCTTCTTTGAGATGGTGGCAGCACCCAGCTAAAGACATGAAGCAATTCTTGACAGTGAGGGGTGGGGAGACACTGGCGCAGGTTGCCCAGGGAGGTTGTGGATGCTTCCTCCCTGGAGCTGCTCAAGGCCAGGCTGGATGAGACCTTGAGCACCCTGGGCTGGTGGGAGGTGTCCCTGCCCATGGCAGGGGGTTGGAACTGGATGATCTTTAAGATCCCTTCCAACCCAACCCATTCTGTGAGTCTGTGATCTGTTTGGTAGCAAACTCTAACTGGGCCAGAATATATTGACCCTGTCTGGCTAGGTACAGGTGGATGGAACTCTGCCAACCTTTTGCTTGCTCCCTCCCAGGCAGTGGGTGATGGCTGGGAGTTTTTGGGTGCTTTGAAGCAGGGAGGGTGGTGGCAAAAGGGCTCTGCCCTCCTGGCTGGTGCAAACCTGACTTTCAGGAATCAGGTGGCACCGACCTGGCTGGGTGAGTGATCCTGAGAACGGCACAGGGAGCAGACCTGCCCCAGCAGAAGGGTCGTCCTGGGCTCTGCCAGCCCTGCCAACCCACCTTGCAGATTTGCAAGCTTTCAGTTCCGACCTCAGCACTAAGAGCTGAGTCAGGCATTTATGAGGTCTTGGATTTTGCTAGGGAAGCAAAGTGCCCAGGCGCTGGCGTGAGCACAGGATGGGCTGGGGGATGCTCTCTGCCGGGCCTCCTGCTGCCTGCAGGCCCTTGTCTCCTGCCCAGGGCCATGCTGATGCCTGACCCTCCACCAATGTAACCACAAGCAGAAGGTGTGGGATGCTTCTCCTCAAGGACCCTCGTCCCCTACAAGGGTTGTTTTGGGTTTTCCCCCCTTCTTTCCAGGACATACATGGGAAAAAGAGGTAGGAAGGTGATGGGAAGAGGAGGGCAGGGCAGCCTTTACCTGTCTGGGTCTGCAATGACTTCTGTTCCCTTTCCATCATATTTTGAGCCAGGAAGACCATGGGAATCCCCAGGCAAGCAGCACAAATGAGGGATGAGGCTGATGCCAGTGAAATGCTGCTGCCAGAGCTGCTCCCCCTTGGAAAGAGAAGGGATTCACTAAATGGGTGGGATGGTGCCATCTCCCAACACACGATGCCCTCCCAACATCTCCCTAGATACTCTCCTGGCAGTTGTGCCAAGGGGAAGATGGTGAGTGTAGGGGACAAAAAGGCATGTGCCCCCCTCCTGTGAACCTGTCCCCTCCTGTGCTGCCTGTCATCTCAGGGGAAGTTCAGTGGCCCATTTCTCCTGCTGGCACCCTCCTTGGGGAGCGAGCCCGGCTGTTTGCCCATCTGGCATCACCAGAGGTCTTTGCAGGGAGGAAGAGGTGGACTGAGATGGGAGAGAACAGGGGGGGCTTGCTATGTCCTACCCATTTTTCCTTTGGGATGGACCCAAATTCGCTCTTTGCAAATGGTGGTATGTGATCAGAGGGGCACAGAGCAGGGTGACACAGAGCTGCCGAGTGCAAGGGTTTATGGATGAGGACTAGGGTGTAGAGCAGTAGTAGGGGGAGGGAGATGATGGCACTGAACCTCTGCTGGGGGCACAGATGGTGGCAGGTACTTTACAGTGAGCTGATGCAGAGTACAAGGTTGCAGTGGCATCAGGCAAGTGGTAGAGATGTGACCTCAGGCTGGTACAAGGTGGCAGGGACAGATGGCACAGCTGATGTTGGTTGGGGTGATGTGATGTTGGTGCAGGGGGCAGGTGGCTCATCCCATGGTGGGGAGGTGACCCTGTGGAGGTGAAAAGTGACTCTGGTGGGTCAGAGAGCTGGTGTAGGGCAGCAGGGACTGGTGGCAGAGCCGGGGATAGGGAGGTGACATTGCACCAGGGTTGGGGGGGCGGGGTGGGGGGGCGAACTTCTGAAGCAGGAAGGTGATGCTGAGCTGGTGCTTGAGGCACATCTGGAGCCAGGGAGGTGTTGCTGAGCTCGTGCTTGAGGCACATCTGGAGCCAGGGAGGTGTTGCTGAGCTGGGGTGTGAAGCACATCTGGAGACAGGGAGGTGTTGTTGAGCTGGTGCATAAGGCACATCTGGAGACAGGGGAGTGGTGCTGAGCTGGTGCATGAGGCACATCTGGAGACGGAACTGATGCTGAGCTGGTGCAGGGGACACATTTGGGAGCAGGGAGGCGACACTGAGCTGGTGCAGGTGGCAGATTTGGCAGCAGGGAGGTGAGCTAACACTCTGCTGATGCGGGAGCACATCTGGGAGCAGGGAGGTGGCACCGAGCCGGGACAGAGGGCACATTTGGAGGCAGGGAGATGTCACTGTGCCCATTCAGGGGCATGTTGGGATACAGGGAGGTGACAGTAAGCCACTTCAGGGGACAAATGTGGGAGCAGAACGGTGACACGGAGTCAGTGCAGGGGGCGCATTTGGGAGCAGGAAGATGTCACGGTGCAAGTGCAGGGGGCACATTTGGGAGCAGGGAGGTGACACCGATCCGGTGCAGGGGGCACGTTTGGGATCAGGCAGATGTCACTACGCTGGCGCACGGGACACATTTGGGAGCAGGGAGGTGACACCGGTCCAGTGCAAGGGGCGTATTTCGGAGGTGACACGTTTGGGAGGTGACACCGATCCGGTGCAGGGGGCACGTTTGGGAGGAGACACCGATCCGGTGCAGGGGGCACATCGGATAGCGGGGGGGTGCGGGGGGAAGCGGGAGGAGCCGGCGCTGCGGGGCGGGCAGCGGGTCCGCCCGGGATGTGCCCGTCCGGCGGAGGTGACCCCGAGCCGCCCCGCTCCGCGCCGCGCCGCTCCCGGCAGTGCGCATGATACTGCGGCGCTGGAGCCCCGCGCGCGCCAACCCACCTTGAAACGGGCCCGGGCCCCGCCGCCGGCCAATCACCGCCCACTCCGCCGGGGCGCGGCCAATGAGCGGCGGGCGGGGGCGGCCCCGAGCCGCTAAAGGGCGCAGGCTAGGCTGCGCCCCGCGCCGTGCGGCGGAGGGCAGGTGCAGCGAGGCGGCGGCGGGCACGGGCATGGGCGCGGGCATGGGCACAGCGGCGGCCGGCTCCCGGCCCTGAGCCGCTCCTCCGGCCCGGCCAGCCCCGGGGAGCCGAGCCTTTGCCGCTCCGGCCCGGTCAGCCCTGCCCTGCCCCGCCCCGCCCCGGCCGGGCCGCCCCGGCGGGCGGAAGATGCTGCGCACCGGGGGCCGGTAGTACTATGATTTGGTATGTGGCCGCTTTGGTAGCAAGTCTGCTCGGTGCCCGCGGGCTGCCCGTCCAAGGTGAGTGGGGCCGCGGTTCGTTCTTCCTCCGGGATGCCTCCGCATGCCTCCCCCACCTCTTTCCCCCCCCCCCCCCCCGCCAAACACCGGTGCACCGGCTGCGGAGGGAGGAAGGGGAAGGGATGCGCATGTACCGGGAGCATGCAACGGACTGGGGTGCATGCACGGCTCCGGGCAGCTTGCACCGAGATTGCGGGGAGGGCGGTATGTCCCCCAGTTCTGCCCCAGTAGGGATCTGGGGGCTGCCCCCCACGGGGGTGCGGTTCGCTGCGGCTCCGGAGCGGGTTTGCGCCCTCCTCGGTACCGGTGCGGGGTTGGGGGGTTGCGGTGGTGATGCTGAGCGCTGCCTGTGTCCCCGGGCGCTCCTCCTGCTGCTGCTGCAGCATCTTTATTCCCCCGTGCCGGGGGGGAGCTGGGAGCGCCCGGCGCATTTTCCCCGGTTCTCAGCGGGTTTTTGCGGTGACCTCCTGGAGGGCAGCGGCTGCAAGTCGGGAAGTTGGAGGAGGCAGGAGCCGGTGTGTGCGGCAGGTCCATGCTTCCCTGCCTGCATCTCCTCTGGAGAGGCTTGGAATTCCCCTTGGGAGAACGCAGCGGGCTGTGATGAGTCCTTTGCGGGGGGCACAGCAGGCTGGGTGCAGGGGAGGTGAGGTTGGCAGTGTGGAACCCCGACTAGGGCTAGAGTGCAGACAGAGGGTGGATAAATGGGGTTTTTTTGCACCCCTTGTTCCCTCTTCCAGCCTGGCAGCAGCTCGGCAGGACGCAAGCAGCGTTTGCCCTTCCCTGCAAGGGTAGTCCGGTTGGGCAAGGAGAAATGCAGAAGGGATTTGGTGCCTTCCCCTGCAGCGCCCTGGCTGTGCCTGTCAGCTCCTGGCTGCGGGTTTGGGGGTGACTTTGCTGCCTCCTGCTTGGGGGAGGCTGCCCTCCTTCCCTCCCTACTGCAGGCTGGCTGCTGCACTAGGGGAAACTGAGGCACAGGGTTGTCCAAGGTCAGGAAGGAGACAGTGCTGGGGAATAACCCTGATTTTCCTGCTCAGGCTTCTTTTCCTGCAGCTGCCATCCCCCTCCTTCCCCCCCAGCCATCCCTGCAGGTAGAAGGGGAGCTGCCTGCTGCTGCTGCAGCCCTGTCTCCTATCCCTTCTTCTGGTACCTTGTTGGGCACAGGGTTATCCCTGCGCCCCAGTGGTCCCTACACATGGTGGGACCCAGGAGCTGCTCCCTGGGTGCCACTAAGCCCTGCCTGTGGGGATGCAGTGGCTGCTGGCAGTGAGCGATGCCTAGCTGGCAGCCACCGCGGCGTGGGGGAACACCGCCTCAGTGGGTGCGGGCGGGTTGGGAGGGGGCACCTTGGCACGTGCCAGGGTGCTGCAGCCCCCCTCCTGCATCTTGGTGCACCTTGAGCACGTGGGGGCACATCTGCCCCCTGTCATGGTCCCTTGGCATCCTTGGCAGCTGGCTCCTTGAAGGGGATGTGTGTGTGTGGTGGGGGGGTGGCGGGGGGTGGTTAGGATGGGGCTGCTCTTGCCGGTGAGCAGCTGCCTGCCTGAAACGCATCCTGCGGTGTGGTGAGGCGGTGGCTTGCAGCAGCAGTGTGGAGAGGGATCCTCTTGGAAAAGAGCAGAGGAGCAGAGCAGCAAGTTCAGCACCTGGGAACTTGGAAATACCCTAGAGCTGCTTAGATGAGGCTCCCAAACTGGTGCCAGGGTGGGTGGGTGCGGGGGACCCCTAGGCACGGAGGTGCCATGTGCTTACGGAACGGCATGTACCTGATGAATGAGAGTGCTGTGAGTAATGCCTGGGTGGGTGCTGGGTGCTGTGGGAGGGTTCTGTGGGGACAGTGAGCCTGTAGGATTTGCCCCAGCACTGTCCCCTCCTCATGGGGGGCTGGCATACTGCATTTCTCAGGGCTAGGGCTTTGGAGCAGGACTGGAGCTCACCGTGTGCCCATGCCCTGGCCTTTCCCTTGGCTCTGGCCTTTGTCCCACACCATCTCCCCCTTGCTGGGCTGGGCTGCAGCAGTGCTGGCCCTGGACAGCCCTCTTGCATGGCCTGGCTCTGCGAGGGCTTTCCAGGCGTTAATCGGCTCAGGGAGGGAAGGAGGGCACATTATCCCCTCTTACGGCATGGGGGAGGAGAACCAGGACGTGACCGCGCTGGGAGCGGGTGCCGGAGGAGGGAACTGGCCTGCTGGCACTGCTGGTGGTGCCGTGACACCGAGAGGCTTTTCCTCCCTCTCCCACAAGCGTGACGCGGCACCGCATGGGCACGCTTCTGGATCCGGCGGGTGCAGCTTACTGAGGGAGGATTCGGCTCCGGTTGAAGAGGCTCCCCCTGGACACCACGGCAGGTGATGCTCATTGAGTTGACCTTGGCCAGTTGGAGCTGCTTGCTGTGGCCATCCCGGTGCTGCATCCGTCCCTGACTGGCTACTGCTGCAGAGCCGTTGCACACAAGGGCTGGTGCCTCTTCAGCCAAGGTGGGGCTTGGACCAGCAGCCACCGCCTTTGGCACATGCAGCATTGGCCCTGCTCTCCTCTGGCAAGAGGATGGTTTGGCACAGGAGTGGCCAAGGGGATTGGCCCAGCTCCCGTTTCCATCCATCCATCCATCCTTGGAGGATTTCTGCTCCTCTGGACCTGTTGGACAGGCACACAGGGCATGGAGAGATGTGCGCAGCTTGGTTGTTGGCTTGGCTTGCTGGAGCTTGGAAGATGGAGCTTTGCTGGATGGGTGGACCCTGCAAGTTCCTCTCCTGAGCTGTGGCATGATAGGTTAGTTCCCATTCACCTCCACTCGTCTGTCTTGGAGGTCATGGCTTTGGGTTGGAAGAGAAGCCCTGCAGGTGGGCGAGTGGTGGGGCCAGCCCCGTGCCGTGCCGATGGTGGGGTCCTTCCCCTGTGGTAGGCATCTCCTGAGCTGGGGACCCTGAGCGACCAGCTGGCCTTTGGAAAAACAGCTCCCTTCCTCCTGCTCCGTGCTGGAGAGGCTGGCGTTGGTGGGAGGGCTGCCTGAGCCAGGAACAGCGTGATTCAGGAGCTGCTGGCGGGCAGCTCGGAGCGCTGCCTGCATCCCCGTTCCCAGTTGGGCTGTGGAGGCATCGCTGCTCCGTGGGGAGGGCACTGCAGGCAGCCTGCCCGTGGGTACTGGTGCCATGTGGGTCTGGATGGAGGCAATAGCACCCTGGCAGGGCTCTGGATGCAGAAGGTCTCCCCAGGAGCGATGTGGTGTTTTTTCTTTTGGCTCCAGCCTTCCACTGCAGCTGCTGGGAGGGAGTGCACAGGTAGCTGCTGGTCGTTGCTGGGAGATGATGGCTCCTGTGAGGCAGCTGCTGCGTGGCACGTGGGGACGGATGCTCTACACTAGGCAGGTGGCATTCAGAGGTAGGGAACACCGGTGTCCTCGTTCCCACCCAGGGATCCCCAGAGCGATCATGAGGAAGTAATTTTCTTGCAGGCTTCATTTCTGTGCCTCTCTAACCACTGACCTGCGCTAGTACACGTGCCCACTGAGCTGCCAGCCAGACATGGTCCCACCTGTGCCATCCTGGGGGAGCTGGGACCCACCACAGTGGGTTGGAAGCCACGGTGGAGTGGAACCCTAAGCATAGATGGTCCCCTGGGGATGCCAGGGCAGCTGCTCGCCTGTGTGTGGGTGGTGCTGGCAGGCCCGTGGGTCACCCCCTGTCCCTGGGGGCAGGTTTCCAAGTCTGTGCCGGGGGGCTGTGCAGGGGGCAGTGAGCCACCCCTGGCTGCTAATCCTGCTCCTCGGCTGGCCCCACATGACCTTGAGGCACGTCACTTGACCTGCGCGTCGCCCTCCATCCATCTGGAAAATCTGGTTTAAAAGGCAGGAATCGCGCTGAAAGCCCAGATGCTGCTGCCCAGCTGGGTGGGGGGGAGGAAGGGCTGTGCTCCCAGCCCCTGGGGGTGCACTCAGGGGGCTGTGGGTACCCCTGGTAGGCAGGGGGGGCACTGATTTTTGCGGTGGGGACATGCAGCCCCGTTTAGCTCTCCGGGGGGGGCAGGCAGGTCTCCCACTGCCCCACACGGGGTGCTCCCCATCCCCGACCCTGGGCCACGGTCGCTGCCCTCCTTGTTCTGTGGCACTGGTGGCTGCGTGCTCTCCTTCCCTGCTGGCCTCCATATGCCACGCCGGTGGCCTTGTCCTCAGAGATCTCCACCATATCCTGCCCCCACCGCCGCGATCGGGATGTGTCAGAGCAGATCTCGTCTCCGCTCGGCAGGGAGGAGAGGTCCGTGGCCTGGAGGCCTCATGCCTGCTGCCTTGACTGTCCCCATGGGGAGGACAGGGATGGGCATGAGTGCCTAGGGTTAGGAAGTCAGGATGGGATCCCCTCTCTCACTGCAAGGCACGGGTGTCTGCTGTGCCAGGCACAGCCTCCCTGGGTATTCCTGCATTTGGAAAGCTGCTCTGGCACTGCTGTAACCTCCTCACAAAGCATCTGCGGGAAGGGTCCAGCTTCAGCAAGCGCACCTGAGCTGCCAGCTACCCTCAGCTTCACCAAATCCCATGTCACCTTGCGTCTCTGCTGTTGCAATGGGAGGAACTGGAAGCCCATTCCCTGGTGAGGGTATTGCCCAGCCCCTGATGAGGGTCTTCCCAGCCTGCTGGGGAGCCCCGCGGTGGCACCGTCTCTCCGCAGCATCAGCTTTCCCTCCTCTCCCTTTGGGATGCTGTTCAACTCCACCTCCGCATCTTGTATTCTTGCCTCCTGGCACGCAGCGTGCTTTTATTTTTCCTGGATCTGCTTGGATGAGGAAGCCTGTTGATTACTTGTTGGGTGTGTGGTTTTTTTTCCCCCCCCCCTTTATGAGGCATTCCCCCAGCTTCATGTGAGCTCCCGTGAACCGACGGTGGGCTTCGGAGTTCCCGTCCCCGCTGCGGCTTCCCCTGGTGTCAGCCCCGGTTTCCAGCCCATAGGTTTGAGTCTTGGAACCCTCCAGCCCTGAACTTGGCTGGGGATGGGGGGAGGGGAGGGAGCAATACATAAAAATATCAAGTGGGTTTAAAAATACCTCGTCTGTTTGTGCTCTGTGTCTTCTGGCGTCTGCGGGGTGTTTTCAAGCATTGCCACACAAATGTGGGGGTGAGAAGCGCTTCCTTGGATTGAGAGCTGCAGCCTCCCATCGCTCCTCTGCCTCCAGCCGCCGGGACTTGGAAGGAGAACCTGGGGCAGGGCTGGGAAGCTGGGGGAAACCCGAGCCAGGGGCTCTGTAAAGCGTCTCCCTCCTGCCTTCATGCCGTCTCTGGAAGCAGGGGCAGGAGGGCACCGGGGCTGGTGGTGGGGGCGGGTGGCAGCTGGGGAGAGCTGGGGGCCGGTTAGCCGCCCTGGCTGCCAGTTGGCCCTGCGTGTGGGGAGGTGATGCTCAGCCGTGCGTGCAGTTCCCCACCGGCCTTACCATCAGACACCGGCGCTGCGAGCTGCTGGGGCTGACCTATTTTCTTCCACCCGGGCAGCCCTGGCCAGGCGTGGGTCCAGTGGAGTGGCTGGCTTGTCCATTACTGGGGGCCTTACCCACCAGCTTGCTGGGGAGCCAGTCAGGAGCTCCTGCTGTCGGGCTGTGACTCCCCAGTCCCCACCCCTGAGCATCTGGGTGGCCTGTTGGATGATGGGCAAGCATAGGCATCCTAGGATCCACTGGGCGTTGAAGAGCTGGAAACCAAGCCCCCACCCCAGGAGCTGGTGGGCTGGGGCAGGTGTGGAGCTTGGGGAGGGGGGCTGGGGCGCTGTCCTCTCCATCCTCTGCTGCTGGGGGAGAGTGGGATGGTCCTTTTGGAGGCGGTGAGGCGCTGGGGACCTGCTTGTGCGGGCAAGGCGTCCTTGGATGCTCTTGAGCAGCACGTGACAGCCACTGTCCCCGATCGGCGCTGCGGGGTTGTGGGCAGGGAGGGGGGGTCCCGCCCCTGCAGCACAGCCCTCCTTCCTTCCCCCCAACCCCCAAGTTTCTTCCCAGCCCTTGGATGGGCACATCGAGGTCGGGACAGGTCCTTGCAGATCTTTGCTGGGGTGGTTGGGGAGGGTTGACACCATCCCTGCTGACAGGGTGTGAATGCTTGAGCTCATCGGCGATGCAGTGATAACAAGAGGTGCAAGAGTGTTGCTGGGAGGGTGGAGGGCAGGAGCAGGGTGCATGTCTGCATATTGCACGTGTGTGCTCATCAATCCCACCCCCAGAATGGGGGCCGGGCAGGGACCCGGCTGTGAGGACCTCTGTGCAATGCAGCATCTGCTCCTTGCAGACGCTCCTCAGCTTTGCTCCCTAGCTTCGCCCTCCCTGCTGCCACCAGCCAGCCCTCCCAGTTAGACCAGTCGCCGTCCAGCCTCGCTGCTGCGGGTACCCAGGATGCCAGGGGTGCTTCTCTGAAGCGGGGCGGGGGAAGGTTCGGCTCTGCCTCCTCCCCGGGAGGGCCGCGGGCCGGTGAGCCCGTGGGGTGGCACGGAGCGCGCCTCTCGCCGGTACGCGCTTGTGCCAGAGCCAAAAATAGCCGGTGATGCTCAGCTCCCCTGGCGGGGAAGCGGTGATGTCACTCGCCGCCAATCACCGGCAGCCCCGAGGAGCAGCGCGGAGGAGTGGGAACGTGCTTCCCCGAGCATCCTTCCCCCAGCAGCCCTCCTTCAGCAGCCCTCCCCAGAATCCCCCCTGGAAGCATGCGGTGGCCGTGTGTGCCAGCAAAAGGGGGTGTGTGTTCCTTGATGGGAAAGGAAATGTAGGCCTGCAATTTTGGGGACCCCCCCCTCCATCTCCTAGCTTCCCCTCCTAGCCCAGCCCTGGGTTTTCCCTCTCCTTTTCTGAGAGCTGTGCTGAGGATGCAGCTTTGCTGCTGATGGTGAGAGCAGGATGACGCCAGGCTGCAGCTGAGTGCTGCCTTGGCTCCAGGCTCAGACCAAAGCCCAATTTAATTATGGGGGCTGGGTGGGAGGAGCAGGGTGCCAGACTTGATGCACAGGTTGCAGACTGGTTTGAGGCCTGGGGCTCTCCAGCATGCCCGAGGGTGGGGGAGCTTGGCTGAAGCATCACTGCTCTGGGGGCTCAGCCTGGGCTGGCACATCTGAGCTGTGGGGTGGGGGTCCCTGCATGCTCCATCCCCCTTGCTGGAGGATGTGGGGACGCAGGCAAGGCTGCAAAAGCTTCTTCCCCCTGATGGTGCTGGGTGGGGAGCAGTGTTGGATATATTCTGCTGAGAGCAGGGTGTCCCCGAGACTCCTGTAGGGTCACCTGGTTAAGAAGCCATCCTGGAACAGGAGATACTTGCCAGTCACCGTCATGTACTGGGACAGGTTACCCAGAGAGATGGTTGAGGCCTCATTCCTAGAGAAGTTTGAGGTCAAACTTGATGGGGCTCTGAGCAACCTGATCTAGTTGTAGATGTCCCTGCTGGCTGCAAGGGTGTTGGACAAGATGACCTTTGAGGGACCCTTGTGACCTGATGCGTTCTGTGTGTGATCTGTGATCATGAATCCTGTGGAGGTGGCCCCAGAGCTGGGTGGAGGAGCTTGGGGAATCCCTCTTGGTTCTGAGAGGGTGAAGACCCAAGGGCCACCCGTAGTGAAGCCAGGCAGTTTGGGATGGTGGGCATTGTCTCTGCCACGGCTCTCTTGGAGGCCTCAGGCCGATGGCTAACACTGATGCTGGGGTCCAGCGGTGGGATCAGGCACAGCATCTTCCTTTGCCCCCCGGCAGGTGCCCTCGGCTCGAGGGAGGAGCCCGAGTTCGTGACCGCTCGCGCTGGCGAGAGCGTGATCCTGGGATGCGACGTGATCCACCCGCTCACGGGGCAGCCCCCTCCCTATGTCGTGGAGTGGTTCAAGTTCGGCGTCCCCATCCCCATCTTCATCAAGTTTGGGTTTTACCCTCCACATGTCGACCCAGAGTATGCCGGTGAGTCTCCGGGCCGGGCTGGGCACGCTCCAGGTGCTGGCTGAGGCACTGCCTGGGCTGCAGGGCTCCGCTCCAGCCGCCACTCCGTCGGAGCCCGGGGAGGCTCTGCCTCTCGTTGCTTGCTTTCCACCTAGTTGGTTTTAATTAAGCAGCAGAGCTAGGAAGCCAGCTGGGCTGCGTGGGACGGGAGCAAGTGAGGCAGAGAAACCCAGGGTGACGTGGTGGTGGCGGCTGCTGTTGCTGCTGTGCCCCAGAGCAGCTGTGAGCCTGGGGCGGGGGGATGCTGAGGATGGGGCCGGGGCTGTGTGCCGGGTGGAGGTGGCAGGTTGGAGCTGCAGAGCCCATGTGGCCTCTTGCCAATGTGACACCTGCCCCACGTGGCTGGTGGCTTCTGGTAGGCTGGCTGGGCTGGTGACCAGCCCTGAGAGTGGTGGCATGTGGGGAGAGCCCACTTTCAGAGAACTGGAATTGTTTTGGTTGGAGAAGGCCTCTAAGGTCATCAAGTCCAACTGTTGACCCAATACCACCATGGCCATTAAACCATGTCCCAGAGTGCCATGGCCACATGTGTTTTGAACACCTCCAGGGGCAGTGACTCCACCAGCTCCCTGGGCAGCTGTTCCAATGCCTGACCACTCTTGAAAGAAAGAAGTTGTTCCTCATCTCCCACATAAACCTCTCCTGGTGCAACTTGAGGCCGTTTCCTCTTGTAAATGCCATTCAGTGGGAAGAAGGTCTTGAGGATCTTTCCCTGGGTCTTACCCTGTTTCCAGGCTCTGTGAAGCTTCCAAATTGCTTCCCTGGGAAGTCCTGTGGTGGAGAGGATGCCAGCACCTGAGCCTGGGCTAAACTCTGCCAACCTCAGTGATGCTGGAGCCCAGTGGCTGCTGGGCTGGGGCGGAGGCTTGGCCTGGTTTGCTGCCAGTCTGGTTTCCCAGGCTGTGCACAGGGTCAGCCTGGGGCCACCCTGCTTTTTTGGGAAGCTCCCAAGCTGGGGAGAGGCTTTGGGATGTGCCTGTTGTCTGCTGTACCTCCATCAGCACCCAGGTGGGAGCAGAAGGCCAATGTTGCTGTGGGCAGACACTGCTCTAGGCACCTGGTCTGGCTGTGCCAGCTTGCTCTGCCCTCCCCAGATGGGCAAGTGCATTATTGGCTGCCTGCCACCAGCAGCACTGTGCCATGAGGCGCCCCAAAACTGGGGGTGGTGGGCCTCTGCCTGGTCCCAAAGCTGCTGCAACTGCTTGGTGCCTGCAGCAGGCTGGGATGTCACAGAAACCTGGAATGGTTTGGACTGGAAGGGACCTTGAAGACCATCCAGTTCCACCTGCCCCTGTGATGGGCAGGGACACCTTCCCCTAGACCAGGTTGCTCAAGGCCTTATCCCATATAGTGCTGCTCCATTGGGGCTGGTGTGGTGGTGGTGGTGAGCCATTCTGTGGGACTGGGCAGGGTGGGGGCCACCAGAGTGATAGCTGTGTCCTCCCCACAGGCCGGGCCAGCCTGCACGACAAAGCCTCGCTGCGCATTGAGCAGGTCCGCTCCGAGGACCAGGGCTGGTACGAGTGCAAAGTGCTCATGCTGGACCAGCAGTACGACACCTTCCACAACGGCAGCTGGGTCCACCTCACGGTCAACGGTGAGCTGCTGGGCTGGGGGCAGCACCCAGCATGGCTGAGGGGCTTGCATTTGCTGCTGCTGAGCTGGGTTTGCCTTGGATTTCTGGTGGATGGAATCACAGAGTGGTTTGGGTTGGAACTGACCCTCGGGATCCTCGAGTCCAACCATCAACCCAACACCAGCATGTCCCCAAGTACCTTGTCCACACCTTTCCTGAACACCTGCTTCCTGGGCAGGCTGTTCCAATGCCTAACCATGCTTGCAGGAAAGAAGTTCTTCCTAATTCCTAACTTCACACAGTTGTGGCTTTTCCTTTGGTTGATCCTTTCCCTTGCTTTTGTCCCTTTGCTCATCCCCTTCTTGCACATGTGTTTCATTTCCCCCAATGTCTTTCCTCACTTCTTCCACTTCCTCCCTCCTGGCCTCCCATTCCCCTTCTGTCCATCTTCAGGAGAGTGCTGTAGACCCTACAACAGCTTCTCTGCCCTTCTTTGGATGTGCTCCAGCCCCTCAGTCATAGAATTGTGTTGGGAGGAAAAGACCTTTAAGACCATCAGGTTTAACCTGACACCACCATGGCCATTCAGTGCTGGGCCTTGATGGTGTCTGTGGCGAGCGAGCCTGAAGCCATCCAGCCCGACTGCACCAGCTGGGGGCACAGCTTCAAAAGGGACAAACTTTTATTAGGAGTCCCACAGTTTAATTATGCTGAGCTTGTCTAGAGGAGAGGCATCTGAAAGTGGGGCTGGGAGCGAATCTCCTCTTAACAAACAGATCAGAAAAGGCAAATCTTTGTTTTCTTGAAATTCAAATGCACTCAAACGACTTCCTCATTTTACTGAGGCTCTGTATTAAACTAATTAGCAGATTGTCACTCTTCACCATCAGGAGAGGTCTTGGTATTTTTAGCTGTGCCTCTCTCTCTCTCTCTGCTTGCAGTGGGGTGGCTGGAGAAGGAGACGTTGGGCACTGGTAGCTCCTTCCTGGTCTTGCCTGACCTTGAGCAATTAGTTGCAGCTTTCGGGGCCCGGCTGGGCTGTGGCACGGCGCGGAGCCACCTAATTGAGCCCAATTAGTGAGTGAGAGCTTTGCGAGCTGGGCTGCGAGCTGCACCAGCCCTGTCCTTGCTGCTGCCTCCTTTCTCCTGCTCCCCTGCCCTCCTCCTGCTAACAAGCTCAGAGGATTGGGGAGAAAGGCGGTGAGAGGGGGGGGGGAACGGTGCCTGCTTCACCTCCACCGCATTGCATGAATCCTGCAAACTGCCAGCTCCGGGGGCTGGAAGTGGCAATCGGTGGCCTTGGCCCACCCTGGGCTCAACCCCTTTGTACAGAATGGGTTGGCTTGGGGGTTTTAAGCAGCACAGGGCACACGGGGGCTTAATAACAAAATCACAACTTAAAATAATAACCATAATCTTTCTGACTTGAGGCACTGCTTTCAGAGGAAAAAGCTGTGGCTTTCCCCCCCCCCCCCCCCCAGCGCATTCCCAGTGCTTAATTTCTCCTGGGGGAAAATAAAAATCATTTGGGGAGAAACAAAACATATATGGTTTTATTTTAGTTTTATTCCCCCCCCCCCCCCCCCTTCTCCCCCTGAGCAGATTAACATTGCCAACCTGTCTTCCTCGAAAGTGGGTTTTAACAACTGCTGGTAATTAGGGGCGGGCTGTAATCCCGCCAGCCTCTTTCATCGGGAAGGAGCCTTTCGATCTGCACTGCGGTGTTTTCCCCTGTTTTGACAATAGCAACTTAATGTACACCGGGGGCGGGGGTGGGGGGACGCGGTGACGTGTCCTGGAGCTTGCTGGGGGAGCAGAGGGGACAGGGCTGGCGTGTGGTGTGAGATAGAGGGGATGTCCTTAGCTGCCCTCCCCGGGGACAGCCCCTGCGACAGCCCTGGCTGTCCCCATCCCTCATCCCATGCGTGGTCCCAGCCCTGTCGTGAGGACGTGGGACCCCACGGCCCCCCATTTGCAAGTGGGGGCTTGCCCTCTGTCCCCATGGGTCCTCAGAGTGACAGTGGGTGAAACAAGGGGGGTCATGGTGGTCTCCCCTGCCCCGCAGCTCCCCCCACCTTCACGGAGACACCGCCGCAGTACGTAGAGGCGAAGGAAGGCAGCAGTGTCACCTTGACTTGCATGGCATTCGGGAACCCCAAGCCCATCGTCACCTGGCTGAAAGAGGGAGAGCTTTTGGGTGCCAGTGGCAAGTACCAGGTAGGTGGGTGCTGGGGGAGCTCCTGGGCGTCCCACTGGCGGGGATGGTATCGATGGGACCGCAGCGGCGGCAGCTCCGCTGTGCCTGGAGCCAGGCCTGCTTTGTCAGCACTTCTTCCAGAGATGGCCATTTCACCCCACCCCCATCTCAGCAGCCTCTGCCCTTGGTTTCAGGCCAAAGCCCTCATAGAATCATGGGCTGGTTTGGGTTGGAAGGGACTTCTCTAGATGTTTAAGGCAGCCCCATTCCTTTCTGCTCCCTGGGGATCCTCTGTTGCTCCACCAGGTCACGGCTGCAGCCCGGGGACACATTGTCCTCAAGCAGGGATGGATGCTGTGGGGCTGGGGCAGGGGGGGATTTGGGCAGGGAAGATTTGCCACGCCCCACCTCCTCTAGGACCTTCTTTGCATCCCAGAGGCTCCCAGGCAGAGATTCCCCCCTGAGCTGTAATTGGTAAATCAGGCATTGGAATCAGCGCAGGCACTAATGAGAGTAATTAGAAATCATTTGTTACTAATTGAAATAGAAGGATGAGGCAGAATGTTGAGGAGGGGGGTGGCTGAAGCCTGGCTGGAAGCAAGGCTCCTTGTGCACGGGGGGGAGCTGCCTCCCTAGAGGTGACAATCCCTTGCCCTTCCTTTCTCCGCTTCATCCCTGGGGAGGAGGAATTCAGCTGCTCCTCTTGGAGGTGGCCCTGTGGGGAGGACAGTGGCCGAGCTGGGGCCACCCTCCTCGTTCCACACCCCAGGGATGGAGCAGATCCCTTGGGGAGCAGGGGCTGCTCTGGTGACGCCTCCCGCTCCTTGTGCGGCGCTGAGGGTGCTCCGGAGCCTGCTGCCTGACAGTCGCTTCAGCAGGAGAGGAATTTGTCGTGGGGGTTATTTATTTCTCTTAATCTTTTCCTTTCCCTTCCCCGTGGCACCCAGCCTGTGGCGCTTCGTTGACATCCAAAGTCTCGCAGCGCAGAGAAGCCCACCAGCAGCTCTCACCGGCAGCTCCCTGCTGCGGCAGGCAGGGAGGGAGGGGGGTGCTGAGCTGGGGTTAGGGGTGCAACCCTCCCACCCTGAGGGTCCCTGCCCGCGCTCCAGGGTCATCCCTTGTTGTCCCCAGGTGAGCGATGGGAGCCTAACGGTGCTGTCGGTCAGCCGTGAGGACAGGGGAGCCTACACCTGCCGCGCCTACAGCATCCAGGGAGAGGCTGTGCACACCACGCGCCTGCTGGTGCAAGGTGAGGCCATGGAATGGTTTGGGTTAGAAGGGACCTTAAAGATCATCCAGTTCCAACCCCCTGCCATGGGCAGGGACACCTCCTGCTAGCCCAGGTTGCTCAGGACTCAGGGTGTGCCCTTGCCTGTGGAAGCAGTGAAGATGGGAAGCAAAGGGAGTGCTGGAGGACTGGAAAGCCCTGGTTGCTCCCAGGCTGTGTCCCATGCTGGATCCTACCCTGCTCTGTGGAAAGGGACATCTCAAAATCATAGAATCACTGAATGATCTGGGTTGGAAGTGACCTTAAAGATCATCCAGTTCCAACCCCCTGCCAAGGGCAGGGACACCTCCCACCAGCCCAGGTTGCTCAAGGCCTCATCTGACCCGGCCTTGAACACCTCCAGGGAGGAGGCATCCACACCCTCTCTGGGCAACCTGTTCCAGTGTCTCCCCACCCTCACTGTCAAGAATTTCTTCCTAATCTCCAGTCTCAATCTCCCTTCTTCCATCTTCAACCCATTGCCCCTCATCCTATCTCTACAAGCCCTTGTAAAAGGAGATCCTCCACCTGAGCCCCTCCTCAGGGGTCTTGGAGTGGGCTCTTTCTGGGGACCCACAGAGCCACAGTGCCACCCTGACGTGACCCAGAAGCCTTGTGGGCTCGGCTTCGTGGCAGCTGCCCTGTGGCTCCACATCCAGTTTGTAGGCCAGAGGAATTCAGTTAATTGGGGCAGCTCGGTGGCCGTGCCGGGGCCGCCCTGGCGCTGAACAGCTGGGCCCCGGTGGCAGCTCAGTCTTGTTCAGGGAGAGGGGAAAAGATTGAGGCTGTCAGAGAGTGCCTTGTCAGATGGTGGTGATGCATGGCAGGCCTCCCGCTCCTCTCTCCCTCTCTTATTAAATAAATCTTTAATTAGGTCAACAGCTACCGGCAGGGAGAGGAGCGCAGGGTGTCCTCTGCTCTGCTTTCCCCGGCTTGGTGAGCTGGGGATGCTCGCTGCTGGCTCCTGGCACTTTGCTGCTTTTCCTCCCCTCCTGGATTTTTCCTGTGGGCAATGTGATCCTTCCTGGAAATGCGGTGGGGATGAAGGGAGGCATGAACTTGTGTGCTCTGGGAAAAGCAGAGCCGTGCGCCCTCCCCCAAAGCTGCAGAGATTAAGGGGAAGGGTTGGGAATAAAAGGGCAACCGTGCTCCTTGAGGTCACCCTCTGTGCGCTGTGATCCTGTGGGATCAAGGCCAGCTCTGCCCCAGAGCCCCCCCAGCATCTCCCAGCTAGCAATGCTGTGATGGAGCTAAGCCTGAGCTCCCTTAGTGGGGACACCTGTAGTGGCAGGGGTGACACTTTTCTCTCCCCACTCCAGGACCTCCCTTCATTGTTTCCCCTCCGGAGAACATCACAGTCAACATCTCCCAGGATGCTCTCTTCACCTGCCAGGCCGAGGCGTACCCCGGGAACCTCACCTACCTGTGGTACTGGGAGGAGGAGAACGTCTACTTCAAGAAGTGAGTCTTAGCTGGTGGGACAATGTGTCCTCACCCTGCTGCCCAGGCGTGCTGGGACCACCAGTGGGGTGGATGTGGATAGAATCAACCAGGTTGGAAAAGACCTCAGAGATCATCAAGTCCAACCTATTACCTAATACCTAACACTTCCTGACAACTAAACCATGGCTCCAAGTGCCACATCCAAGCCTTTTTTGAACACCTTCAGGGATGGTGACTTCACCACCTCCCTGGGCAGCACATTCCAGTTCCTGGGAAGAACTTTATCCTTACATCCAGCCTAAACCTCCCCTGGCACAGCTTCAGACTGTGTCCTCTTGTTCTGGTGCTGCTTGCCTGGGAGAAGAGCCCAAGCCCCACCTGGCTCCAGCCTCCCTTCAGGGAGTTGCAGAGAGCAAGAAGGTCTCCCCTGAGCCTCCTCTTCTCCAGGCTAAGCAACCCCAGCTCCCTCAGCCTCTCCTCACAGGGCTGTGGCCCAGACCCCTCCCCAGCCTCCTTGCCCTTCTCTGCACACCTTCAAGTCTCTCAATGTCCTTCTTGACCTGAGGAGCCCAGAGCTGGAGACAGGACTCCAGGGGTGGCCTCAGCAGTGCTGAGCACAGGGCAGAATGACCTCCCTGCTCGTGCTGGCCACACTGTTCCTGCTGCAGGCCAGGATGCCCTTGGCCTTCTTGGCCAGCCGGGCACTGCCCCTGGGTCTCGCAGTGATCCTCCTCTCTCCTCCCGCAGTGACCTGAAGCTGCGGGTGCGGATCCTGATCGACGGGACGCTGATCATTTTCCGTGTGAAGCCAGAGGATGCTGGGAAGTACACCTGCATCCCCAGCAACAGCCTGGGCCGCTCCCCGTCAGCCTCTGCCTACCTGACCGTGCAGTGTGAGTGTGGGCGGCGGGGCGGGCTCCGCAGGCGCGGGGCTGGCTGGGGAGCTGGGCAGGGAGAAGCTTAATGAAGTTCAGCAAGGGCAAGGGTAGAGTCTTGCACCTGGGAAGGAACAGCTCCGTGCACCAGGTTAGGTTGGGGATGGACCTGCTGGACAGCAGTGAAGGGGAAAGGGACCTGGAGGTCCTGGTGGATGGAAGGGTGACCACGAGCCAGCAATGTGCTCTTGTGGCCAGGAAGGCCAATGCCATTCTGGGGTGGATTCGAAGGGCTGTGACCAGTAGGTCGAGAGAGGTTCTCTTCCCCCTCTACTCTGCACTGGTGAGGCTGCATCTGGAGTCTTGTGTCGAGTTCTGGGCCCCTCAGTTCAACAAAGACAATGAGCTGCTTGAGAGAGTCCAGTGCAGAGCCATGAGGATGATGAAGGGAGTGGAACATCTTCCATACGAGGAGAGACTGAGGGAGCTGAGGGCTCTTTAGCTTAGAGAAGAGGAGACTGAGAGGTGACCTCATCAATGTTTATGAAGATGTAAAGGGTGAGTCCCCAGAGGATGGAGCCAGGCTCTGCTCAGTGGTGCCCAGTGACAGCACAAGGGGCAGTGGTGGAAGTTGGGGCAGAGGAAGTTTCATGTAAATATGAGGAAAAATGTTTTCCCTGTGAGGGTGACAGAACCCTGGAGCAGGCTGCCCAGGGGGGTTGTGGAGTCTCCCTCTCTGGAGATACTAAAAACTCACCTGGATGCCTTCCTATGTAATCTGGTGTAGGTGATCCTGCTCTGGCAGGGGGGTTGGACTGGATGAGCTTTCGAGGTCCCTTCCAGCCCCTGAAATTCTGTGACTCTGTGATTGGGAATGCTCAGCTCTGAGGGCAGCCCCAGGGGCTCTCTCATCTCATTATGATCCTGGGAGGTTCAGGTTGATGTGACAGCAGCCTTTGGATGAGCATGCAGGCATCCTTGGCATGCATGTGCTGCTGATGCAAGAAGGCAAAGCTGGAGGTGAAGGGAAGGTATCTAATTGGAATCAGAATTACAGATGGGTAGGGGTTGGGAGGGGCCTCTGGAGATCTATTCCAGCCTCACTGCCAAAGAAGGGTCACTCGAGGAAGGTCACACAGGAACACATCCACTTGTATACCTGTATACAGAATTAACCAGGTTGGAAAAGGCCTTTGAGATCATCCAGTCCAACCTATCACCCAACACCATCTGATCAACTAAACCATGGCACCAAGTGCCTCATCCAGACTCTTTATAAACATCTCCAGGGATGGGGACTCCACCACCTCCCTGGGCAGCACATCCCAATGGCCAGTCTCTCTTTCTGTGAAGAACTTCTTCCTAATATCCAGCCTAAACCTTCCCTGGTGCAGCTTGAGACTGTGTCCTCTTGTTCTGGTGCTGGGTGCCTGGGAGAAGAGCCCAACCCCCAACTGGCTCCAACCTCCCTTCAGGGAGTTGGAGAGAGCAAGAAGGTCTCCCCTGAGCTTCCTCTTCTCCAGGCTAAGCAACCCCAGCTCCCTCTCCTCACAGGGCTCCCTCCCCAGTTTTGTTGCCCTTCTCTGGACACCTTCCAGCATCTCAACATCTTTCCTAAACTGAGGAGCCCAGAATTGGACACAGGACTCAAGGTGTGACCTAAGCAGTGCTGAGCACAGGGCAGAATGACTTCCCTGCTCCTGCTGGCCACACTGTTCCTGATGCAGGCCAGGATGCCATTGGCCTTCTTGGCCACCTGGGCACACTGCTGGCTCCTGTTCAGCCTACTCTCAACCAGTATCCCCAGGTGCCTTTCTGCCTGGCTGCTCTCCAGCCGCTCTGTCCCCAGGCTGTAGCACCGCATCAGGCAGGGAAACACCAGATCAGGGCTCTCAGTCTCAATGCCTGCTATTTTTTGGCCTTTATTTGGGGAGCTCGTTCCTGTGACATGGTTTATTTATTTTTTTTTTAATCCCCCCTTGTCAGCAGCCTTGCCTGTCATATTTTTTCAGGCAGTTAACTGATCTAAAGCAGAGGAGGAGAAGGGGCTGCAGCGGGAGCGTTGCTTCCCACGCTCGCTCTCCCCGGGCGGTAATGGGTAGTGTGCCACCGGCGTCCTGCGGCATCCGACAGTAATGGCCTCAATTGCTGCTGCTCACAATGGCAATATTGCTCTGCTCTGAGAGGCTGCAGAGCCTGAGTTTTATTGTATAATGAAAGACAGGGCTGGAGAGGGGGCTTGTGACTTGGGTTTTGAAGGCTGCTGCCTGCAGACCCGGGGCCGGTTAGCGTGGAGCTGCCGCGAGAAGGATTGCTAGGTCATAGATCCATAGAATGGGTTGGGTTGGAAGGGACCTCGAAGATCATCCAGTTCCAACCCCCCTGCCATGGGCAGGGACATCTCCCACTAGCCCAGGTTGCTCAAGGCCTCATCCAACCTGGCTTTGAACACTTCCAGGGAGAGGGCATCCACAGTCTCTCTGGACAACCTGCCCCTGTGTCTCCCCTCCCTCACTGGAAAGAATTTCTTCCTCATCTCCAGTCTCAACCTGCTCCTGTGTCTCCCCACCCTCACTGGAAAGAATTCCTTCCTCATCTCCAGTCTCAGTCTCCCCTCTTCCAGCTCAAAGCCATTGCCTCTCATCCTGTCATTCCAAGCCCTTGTAAAAAGTCCCTCCTCAGCCTTCTCGTAGCTCCCTTCAGGCAGTGGAAGGTTCTTTTTCTTCCATGTGGGAAGCTATGGGAAGGTCCCATCACTTCCCTTTGGGGATGGATGATGGGGCAGAGGGGGGGGTGATGTGACTGCTGCTGTGCCCAGGCAGAGGAGTGATTTGGATGTGCCTGGCTGGGTGGCTTCTGGGAGAGCTTGCAGCCTCAGGCCATTAAATCTGCCCTGCTGCTAATCCAGGGCTGCTCGTCAGGGATGACAGCTGTTAAAAATAACTAATGGCAGGAAAAAGGGCCCTTGGACAATCCACCCCTCAGCCAGCCCCGTGCAAGGAGTCGTCTTGTGCCTCCAAACCCTTTCCTCCACAGCAAACCCTCTCATCTGTACCAGGGCTGTACTCAGGAGGGAGGTTTCCCACCCATGGACGCAGCCCCTGGACTGGGCTCTGGGTCATTAGTGAGCTGGGCTGGCCCCCAGCCAGTGACCTAGTAGTGAAAGGCTCGATCCCATTACCCTCTCCCAGGCTGCTGGAGCCTTTGATTACATTTCCTAAGAGGTGGAGTCAAGTGGGGGTGGGGTAAAGCCTGCTCCATATGTGGTGCTTGGCAATCTGGGTTACGGTGCCACTGCCAGGGTGCACCGTTCTGGGCAGTGCTTTGGGGCTGTCCCTTTGGGCAGGGACAGAGCAGGGGTCCCACACTTGCTGGTTTTACCCCAAGAAAGGAGTGAGGAGGGCACTGCCACATCCTTCATCCCTTCCTGAATAGGGCCAAAGGGTTGAGGGAGGTTCTGCTCCCTCTCTGCTCTGGTGAGGCCACATCTGGAATACCATGTCCAGTTCTGGGCTTCCCAGTTCAAGAGAGACAGGGAGCTACTGGAGAGAGACCAGTGGAGGGCCACAGGGATGCTGAGGAGGAGAAGATGAGAGATCTGGGGCTCTTTATCCTGGAAAAGAGCAGCCTGAGGTGGGGGGGGGGAGGCAGTGTTCTTCTCAAAGTTGATCAATAGCTGAAAGGTGGAGTTTGGGGCTGGACTACTCTCAGTGTTGCCCAGTGATAGGAGAAGGGGAAATGGGCACAGACTAGAACCTAGGAGGTTTCACTTGAACTTAAGGAGAATCTTCTTTACTGTGAGGGTGCTGGAGCAGGTGAGTTAGCTGTGGTCTGGGAAAGAGTTGAACTTTTCTCACTACCACAAGCAGGCTGCTCAGAGAGGTTGTGGAGTCTCCTTCTCTGGAGATTCCAAACCTGTATTGGGGAAGGGGGGGGGGCGGGGGGGGGGGCTGGACTTGATCTGTAGAGGTCCCTTCTAACTCCTGCCATTCCATGGTTCTCTTGTTATAGTATCATAGAATCAGTCAGGGTTGGAAGGGACCACAAGGATCAGCCAGTTCCAACCCCCTGCCATGGGCAGGGACACCCCACACTAGATCAGCCTGGCCACAGCCTCAGCCAGCCTGGCCTTAAACACCTCCAGGGATGGGGCCCCAACCACCTCCCTGCACAACCCATTCCAGGGCTTCACCACTCTCACGGGGAAGAACTTCCTCCTCCCCTCCAGCCTCAATCTCCCCACCTCCAGCTTCATTCCATTCCCCCTAGTCCTATCACTCCCTGAGATCCTGAGCAGTCCCTCCCCAGCCTTCTTGGAGCCCCCTTCAGATCCTGGAAGGCCACAATGAGGTCACCTGGGAGCCTTCTCTTCTCCAGACTGAACAGCCCCAACTCACAGTCTCACAGTATAACTAAGGTTGGAAGAGACCTCGAGGATCATCGAGTCCAACGTATCAACACAGACCCCATGACTAGACCATGGCACCAAGTGCCACATCCAATCCCCTCTTGAACACCCCCAGGGATGGTGACTCCACCACCTCCCTGGGCAGCACATCCCAATGACAAATGACTCGCTCAGTGAAGAACTTTCTCCTCACCTCGAGTCTAAACCTCCCCTGGCGCAGCCTGAGACTGTGTCCTCTTGTTCTCGTGCTGGGTGCCTTGGAGAAGAGACCAACCCCTTCCTGGCTACAACCACCTTTCAGGTAGTTGTAGAGGGCAATGAGGTCTCCCCTGAGCCTCCTCTTCTCCAGGCTAAGCAACCCCAGCTCCCTCAGCCTCTCCTCACAGGGCTGTGCTCAAGGCCTCTCCCCAGCCTTGTTGCCCTTCTCTGGACACCTTCAAGTGTTTCGATGTCCTTCTTAAACTGAGGGGCCCAGAACTGGACACAGTCCTTCAGTCTGTCCTCATAGCACAGCAGCTCCAGCCCTCTGCTCATCCTCCTGGCCCTTCTCTGGATACCTTCCAGCACCTCCAGATCCCTCTTGTCCTAGGGGCTCCAGAACCGGACGCAGTACTCCCGGTTGGGGGAGTTCCTCTTTAGATACCTTCTCTTCACCTCCAGCATTGCCTTCTTGCATCAGCAACACAGGGATGCTTCTCCCCACACCCCACTAACACTCCCTCATCCCTTCCAGCAGCGTAAGCTCCGTCAGGCTTTTCCCATAGCCTCATGCTGCCGGTGTCTAGACGAGGGCGTAGAAATACTCACTCTTCTTATTAAAAGTAACTTCTTTTCCCCTTCCCCCCCCCCTTTTTTTTTTGGTGTTGTTTTTGGGCCCTTTTTTTTGCTGGAAAAGCTTCTTATTAAAGAAAGTCTAGGTTCTTCTTCTACCCACTCACACTTAATTAAAAAGCTCTTAGAAGCTCTGTTAATGACACATCCTAGACGGGAGGATCGCGAGACGCCTCGCTGCGTGGGTGGTGCAGCAGGGGAAAGGGGTGTGTGTGTGTGTGTGTGTGTGTGTGTGTGTGTGGAGGGGGGTTAGCTGTGGTATTTTAGGCATCTTGCATCCTGTTGGAAAGGCTGGAGGTGGCTGATGTGACCCAGCCCTGATGCTCGATGTGACCCAGCCCTGATGAGACACAAGCTGCCAGTACAAACAGACAGACAGGAGGCAAAAGGCTGACGGCAGCCTGGCTGCGGATCCCTTCTCTCCCACCTTGGGTCGCTGCACTTGGTGTGTTTTAGGGCTCAGCTGTTATGGCTGGCGGGGGGGGGCTTGTGGGGTGTGCACTGCCTCTTGCACGTCCCACAGGCTGAGTGTGGTGGAGCAGTTTGGGCTTCAGGTCAGTGTGGAGGCCAGGGGAAGGCGTTATTGGATGTTTCTTCTTTGGTACAACTTTTAATGAGCACCCTGGGCATGAGCAAAGCCTCCCAGCAATGCTGGGTATTACAGGGGATTTGTGTGGAGAGAACAGCCTGTGGGTGCTGAGGTGGTGCTTGGGCTTGGAATTTGTTATCCAAGTGATGTAGGTCACAGAGTGACAGAACTGTTCCAGTTGGAAAAGACCTGAGAGGTCATCGAGGCCAAATGTCAGCCCCACACCACCCTGGTCACTAAACCATGTCCCAGAGTGCCATGGCCACAGGTTTCTGGAGCACCTCCAGGGATGGGGACTCCACCACCTCCCTGGACAGCCTGTTCCAATCCCTGACTGCTCTTGCAGCAAAGAAGTTGTTCCTCATATCCGATCTAAATCTCCTGTGGTGCAGCTTGAGGCCATTTCCTCTCCTCCTATCACCTGATCCTAGGGAGAAGAGGCTGACCCCCACCTCACTGCAACCTCCTTTCAGGGAGCTGTAGAGAGCAATGAGGTCTCCCCTCAGCCTCCTCTTCTCCAGACTGAACACCCCCAGGTGTCTCAGCTGCTCTTTTCCAGACCCTTCCCCAGCTTAGTTGCCCTTCTCTGGAGCTGCTCCAGACCCTCAATGTCCTTCTTTTAGTGCAGGGCTCAAAACTGAACCCAGCACCTGAGGTGTGGGCTCCCCAGTGCTGAGTGTGAGGGCACAATCAGAGCCCATCTGCTGGTCACTCTGTTCCTGATCCAGGCTGGGATGCTGATGGCTTTCTTGGCCACCTGGGCACACTGCTGGCTGGTGTTCAGAGAGCTGCCAGGCAGCATTCAGATCTTCTGAAGCCAGCTGTTGGGGGAGGGGTGGGCTCTTGGCCCGTGCTGACGTGGTGCTGCTGGTCTCCCAGATCCTGCCCGGGTGGTGAACATGCCTCCAGTCATCTACATTCCCATCGGGATACACGGATACATCCGCTGCCCGGTGGAGGCGGAGCCCCCGGTCACGCTGGTCAAGTGGAACAAAGACGGCCGCCCCCTGCGCATCGAGAAGGTAAGCAAGCCCCTGGGGGCGTGGAGGGGTCCCCTGCAAGTGCCAGGGAGCATCACCGGCTCCCTGTGGCTCCAGCCTGCCCCACGCCTGGGCTGCTGCTGCTGCTCTTCCTTAGCAGCTGCAGGCAGAGTTGAGTCCTTGTGTGGAGCCCACGGTGCCTGTGGATCATAGAATCATGGAACTGTCAGGGCTGGAAGGGAGCTCAAGGCTCAGCCAGTCCCAGCCCCCCCGCCATGGGCAGGGACACCTCACACTGCAGCAGGTTGCTCACAGCCACATCCAGCCTGGCTGCAAATCCTGCCTGACCAACCTGGTGGCCTTCTATGAGCAGGTGACAAAATTAATAGCTGAGGGGCGAGCAGCTGATGTCATTTACCTGGAGCTGAGCAAAGCCTTCGACACAGTCCTGCACCACATCCTGGGCTCCAGGCTGGTGACACATGGGTGTGATGGGTGACCACTAGATGGATAAGCAACTGGCTTGATGGCCGCACCCAAAGAGTGGCTGTCCATGGGTCCATGTCCCAGTGGAGGCCAGGGACAAGCAGAGTCCCTCAGGGATCAGTCCTGGGACCAGGCTTGTTCAACATCTTTGTCAGTGACATGGACAGTGGCACTGAGTGCAGCCTCAGCAAGTTTGCTGATGACACCAAGCTGTGTGGTGCAGCAGACACGCTGGAGGGAAGGGATCCATCCAGAGGGAGCTGGACAGGCTGGAGAGGTGGGCACAGGCCAACCTCATGAAGTTCAATAAGAGCAAGTGCAGGGTCCTGCATCTGGGTGGAGGCAATCCCAGGCACAGATCCAGGCTGGGCAGTGACTGGCTGGAAAGTAGCCCTGAGGAGAGAGACTTGGGTGTGCTGGGGGACAAAAAGCTCAACATGAGCTCTCAATGTGCACTTGCAGCCCGCAAAGCCAATCAGATCCTGGGCTGCATCAGGAGAAGTGTGGCCAGCAGGTCGAGGGAGGTGATCCTCCCCCTCTGCTCAGCCCTGGGGAGACCCCACCTGGAGTACTGTGTCCAGTTCTGGAGCCCCTATTACAAGAGGGATGTGGAGGTGCTGGAACGTGTCCAGAGAAGGGCCACAAGGATGATCAGAGGGCTGGAGCACCTCTCCTATGAGGACAGACTGAAGGAGTTGGGGCTGTTCAGTCTGGAGAAGAGAAGGCTCCCAGGTGACCTCATTGTGGCCTTCCAGGATCTGAAGGGGGCCTACAGGAAGGCTGGGGAGGGACTGCTCAGGATCTCAGGCAGTGCTAGGACTAGGGGGAATGGAATGAAGCTGGGGGTGGGGAGATTCAGGCTGGAGGTGAGGAGGAAGTTCTTCCCCATGAGAGTGGTGAAGCCCTGGAATGGGTTGTGCAGGGAGGTGGTCGAGGCCCCGTCCCTGGGGGTGTTTAAGAGCAGGTTGGATGAGGCTCTGTCCAGCCTGATCTAGTGTGGGGTGTCCCTGCCCATGGCAGGGGGGTTGGAACTAGATGATCCTTGTGGTCCCTTCCAACCCTGAATGAAACTATGAAACTATGAAACCTCCAGGCTGGAGGCTTCCACCACCTCCCTGGGCAGCCTGTGCCAGGCTCTCACCACCCTCATGGGGAAGAACTTCTTCCTCACATCCAATCTGAATCTCTCCACTTCTAGCTTTGTTCCATGCCCTCTGCATCTGTCTGCATCACCCAGACCCGGTGCCAGCTTCCCTCTGAAGCCACCTCTTGAAGACCCTGGTGTTTTGTATTTTTCCAGTGGCAACTGGTGGTTGAAAGACTCTTCTAACAAGTCTGTCTCCCTCTAATCATGGTTTGAGACTCTGAGCAAGGGTTTTAGCCATTAAATATTTAAAGCCAAGGCTTCTGTGCTTTACATTTATTAACGATGCAGACTTTGAATTCCACCTGAACCTGTTGCTGCTGTGGGTCCCTGGATGTCCCTGGTGCCCTCAGCCTCTCAGGTTTGGTTGTCTCCTTGGATGAGTTTTACTTAGGGTGTGACAGACTCTGGTGTGAAGTTTTTTGGGCTTCTTGAAGAAGCCTGGATGTGTGTAGAGAGGACGAGGGCAAGGGAAAGCAGCATGTTGTTAGGTGCATGCAGAGCAGGACAGCTCTGTTTGGAGGGGCTGCTCTTGCCCATGTTTGCTCTCTCTGCACTCAAGGAGATGACTTGGGTGCTGGGAATGGAACAGGGCATCTCCTGGGAGTGTGAGAGCCACCTTGGGCATGGGTGGGGGGAGCTTGGCTGAAGGAAAAATAACTGAGGTGTGGTTGGTGTAGGGTAAGTCAGAATGACAGAATGCATTGGGTTAGAAGGTATCCTGAAGGGCCATCTTGTCCAGCTCCTCTGCAGTGAGCAGGGACATCCCCAGCTAGATCAGGTTGCTCAGGGCCTCACCAAGTTTGACTTTGAATGTCTCCAACTCCACTCCTTTCTCTCTCCTTTGCCCCTCAGTTTAGGAAAGATGTTGAGATGCTGGAACATGGCCAGAGAAGGACAACAAACCAGGTTGGGGGGGGGTTTGGAGCACAGCCCTGTGAGGAAGAGGTTGAGGGAGCTGGGGTTCTTTAGCCTAGAGAAGGGGAGGCTCAGGGGAGAACTTACTGCACTCTACAGCTACCTGAAGGGAGGTTGTAGCCAGATGGGGCTTGGTCTCTTCTCCCAGGCAAGCAGCACCAGAACAAGAGGACACAGTCTCAAGCTGTGCCAGGGGAGGTTTAGGCTGGATGTGAGGAAGTTCTTCATAGAAAGAGAGATTGGCCATTGGAATGTGCTGCCCAGGAAGGTGGTGGAGAGACTATCACTGGAGGTATTTAGGAAGAGACTGGATGGGGTGCTTGGTGCCATGGTTTAGTTGATGAGATGGCGTTGGGTGATAGGTTGGACTTGATCTCGAAGGTCTTTTCCAACCTGGTTTATTCTGTCCTATCCTACCCTATCCCATCCTATCCCATTCTCTGCTGCAGTATTCTGGCTGGAACCTGCTGGAGGACGGGTCGATCCGGATCGAGGAGGCCACCGAAGATGCTCTCGGCACTTACACCTGTGTGCCTTATAACGCCCTGGGTACGATGGGCCAGTCTCCCCCTGCCCGACTGGTACTGAAGGTAACCTGCCTGCTGAAATCCTTGCCAGCCACTCTGCTTGGGGGGGTGTCTCCTCTCATGCCAAGAAGGGCTCTGAAGGGCTTTGCAGGGTCTGGAGTCCCAGTTGCTCCTGGTGCTGGGTGGTTAATTGCTGCTGTTGGAGCAGGTCCAGAGGAGGCCACGAAGGTGGCTGGGGCACCTCTTCTGCGGGGACAGGCTGAGGGAGTTTGGGTTATTAAGCCTGGAGAAGAGAAGGCTCCAGGAAGACCTTAGAGCAGCCTTGCAATACCTGAAAGGTGCCTAAAAGAAAGCTGAGGAAGGACATTTTACAAAGGCTTGTAGTGCCAGGACAAGGAGCAATGGCTTTGAGCTGGTAGAGGGGAGATTGAGACTGGAGATGAGGAAGAAATTCTTTCCAGTGAGCGTGGGGAGACACTGGAACAGGTTGCCCAGGGATGTCATGGATGCATTCTCCCTGGAAGTGTTGAAAGCCAGGTTGGATGAGGCCTTGAGCCACCTGGTTTAGTGGGAGGTGTCTCTGCCAGTGGCAGAGAACTGGATGATCTTTAAGGTCCCTTCCAACCCAAATCCTTCTGTGATTCCATGACGTGAGCACCAAGTCAAACCCTGAGTGCAGCCTGGAAATACCCCTCTGGAAGAGTAGCAGCACAGGCTGGGTCACAGTGCAGGGCTTTGATAGTGCTGGGCCAGGGTAGTCAGAGGAAACACGTCCCTGGGATGGCCTTTGTGCCAACACAAGACTTAGCCCTGCTGCCCTGGGCTTGAGTTCACAGAGGCCTTTAATGAAAGGATGACTTGAGCTCTGGGGATGCTCCACGTGCTCCTGCTGCGTGCGGAGCCCGAGGCGCCCTGGGCTCTCAGCGCAGCTCCTGATGCAGCTGGGGGGTGGGAGCTGCTTGCCTTTTCCTTCCCTGAACAAAAAGTCCTCTGCTGCGAGTAGTGGTGATTCATGGCAGCTCGCTGAGGTTCCCATGATAGGGCTTTGTGTGGCACAGACGCATCCGCTGAGGCGGCTGCCGAGTCAGTGAAGTCAGGTTGGTGTCTGCTGTGATGTGGGTGGGTTTTGTTCCTTCTTGTTTCCTTACAACTTGAACAAGATGTCCTTGGTGGAGGAAACTTTTCCTGCAGGTGTGTAATTTGGTGTACCACAGAGCCTCCTTTGAGTGCATGCTCTCCGATGTGGTTTCCCTCGTGATGCCTCAAGCTTCTCCACGTTGATGATTCATTTGTTTTGGGAGAGGGCTGGTCTGGGTGGTGGGAAGCTGCTCGGTGTGTGGTGGGACATCGAGGTGCTGGAACATGCCCAAAGGAGAGTAAATAAGCTGGTGAAGGGCCCTGAGCACAATTAACAACTGAGGGAACTGTTTAGTCATAGAAGAGGAGGCTGAGGGGAGACCTCATTGCTCTCTACAGCTCCCTGAGAGGAGGCTGCAGCGAGGTGGGGGTTGGGCTCTTCTCACGTGCAGCAAGTGACAGGACAAAAGGAAACAGCCTCAAGTTGTGCCAAGGGAGGTTCAGGTTGGAGATGAGGAAAAATGTCTTCCCAGCAAGGGTTCTCAGGCACTGGAACAGGCTGCCCAGGGAGAGGTGGTGGAGTCCCCATCCCTGCGGGGCACTGTGGGTGTGGTGCTGAGGGATGTGGTTTAGTGGTGGGGTGGTGAGTGCTTGGATTTGATGATCTCAAATCTCTCTTCCAACTCTGGGAGTTCTGTGGTTGCATGGATTTGGCACTGGCTGACCCTCCTTCCCTTTTCCCTTGGCTGCAGGACCCCCCCTATTTCACGGTGCTACCAGGCTGGGAGTACAGACAGGAGGCAGGGAGGGAGCTGTTGATTCCTTGCGCTGCTGCCGGAGATCCCTTTCCCATCATCGCCTGGAGAAAGGTACCCGGCCTGCCAGACAAGTCTGCAGTGCCTTTGGCTTTGGGTGAATATTGCAGACAGAGAAGCCACCCTCTGTCCTGGTAAGAGCAAACTGCAGGTGCAGCTGCTTCGCTTTGGGCTGAGCCACTGCCCTCCTGTCCCGCAGCTGGGTGGGGGAAGCCTGGCCTGAAGCCACCAACTACTTGAATCCCATGAAACTGCCACGGCAGCACCTGCAAAGCTGAGTGCTGCCCCTGCCCCAGCCGCCCTCCTCTTCCTCACTGCCTCTGCCTGCAGGACATCCTCCTCCTTGCCTGCCTGCTGGGTGGTCTCCAGCAGGATGTGGCAGCCCCGGTGATGCCACTCTCATGGTGGGAGGGGAGGTGTTACCAGAGTGTGTCCAGGGATCTCCTGACTGTTCTGGCAAGGGCCTGGAATGGTCAGCAGCTGCTCTGCTGCCCAGTGACTTTGAAAACCCTGGGAAGAAGCTGTTTTAGTGATGCTGGACTGGACATAATGAATGGAGAAGAGAAGGCTCTGAGGAGAGCTTAGAGCAGCCTTCCAGTACTTGAAGAGGGCTACAGGAGAGCTGGAGAGGGACTTTTGCCAAGGGCTGGGAGTGACAGGACAAGAGACTATGACTTTGAGCTGGAAGAGGGGAGATTGAGACTGGAGATTGGGAAGGAATTGTTTCCAGTGAGAGTGGTGAGATGCTGGAACAGGCTGCCCAGGGAGGCTGTGGGTGTCCCCTCCCTGGAGGTGTTCAGGGCCAGGTTGGACAGGGCCTTGAGCAACCTGGTCTGGAGAAAGGTGTCCCAGCCCATGGCAGGGGGGTTGGAACTGGAGGATCTTTATGGTCCCTTCCAGCCCAAGCCATTCTGTTTCTCCAATTTGGAGGTGTCCCTTTCTGTAGAGAAGGATCTGAGGTGGTGGCCAGCCTGTGGCAATTAGAGCTTTCCAGTCCTCCAGCATTCCTTTAGCTTCCCACCTTCACTGCTCCATGGGAAAGCCACTGTGCAGGGGACCTCCTGGGCTCCCAGTCCCCCTGTCAGGATCTTCTCTGCAAGCCTCTTGTCTCTGCAAGTGCCCAGTGGGCACTATCCCAATCCCTTGTGGTGTGGAATGCTGGAGTTCCTTTTAATACCATGAGAAGGACCACAGATTGCAAGTGACCTACCCAAAACGTGCTGGCCGTGCAGTCCTTTTCTCCAACACGTTTTTCTTCCTCCCCTCTCTTCACCACTCTTATTCAGGTTTCTTTTCAAACCCTCTTGTGCCTTCTGGCAGTCTTCATCTCATGACTGTCAACTTATCCCTCTGACTCCAGTCAGAGGTGGATTGGGCTGGGCTCAGTTTCCCAGTGACAGATGCAAGCTCCCTCACTCCTCATCAGCTCACCAGCACTGATCAGTCTCTTGAAGGACTCCTGAAGGCCACTTGCCCATCCTGCATGGCATTGAACTGTGGGTCTGGTGTCCATCAACACAGACCCCTGCATGAAGAGGACACAGGTCAATGTGGGATTTACAGGTTTCCTGGCTGATTGGCTGATCTTGTTCCAAGATCCTTCTTCTCACTCAGCTTGACCTCTCCTGGGCACCTGTGTCCCTGTGGGGCCCCTGCTGCCCAAACCTCTCATGTGAAGGGTCCTGCCTGCTCTCTGCTGCTGGTAGAAGGCCAGTTTGGGCATCTGGAGCTGGTGGTGCCATCCCCATCCTGGAAGGGTGTTGCCCTGGAGGTGGCTGGCGCACCTTCCTCCAGAGCAGGTTCAGCTTTGGACGCCAGGTTGAGCCCTGGCAGGGAGCTCGCTGTCCGTGTGGGCGCTGTGCGGGCTTCCAGCGGTGCGTGAGCGCTGAGCATCAGCCTCCCTCACCCTGCCTCTCGCCTTGCCCCGCCAGGTCCTCTCCAAAACAGGGGAACCGGCTGCCCTGCCGCGACCGGACAGAGCAGATCCCTTGCTGGTGCCCGGCGGTGGCCCCTGGGCCGTGCAGGTAGCTTAGTGCCCCCCGCTGCCGCCTCGCCCTGCCCCAGCCACCCGCTCCTGAGTCGTGTTTCTGTTCTCTTTCCACCCTCTTTTCCCCCCAACCCCTGCTCCTTGCCCAAGGTAGGGAAGCCCAGCAGGAGCAAGCACAACACGCTGCCCGGCGGCACCCTGCAGATCCGCTCCCTCGGCAAGGACGACCACGGCGAGTGGGAGTGCGTTGCCACCAACATCGTCGCAAGCATTACTGCCAGCACCCACCTTACTGTCGTAGGTATGGCCAGGAGGGCATGGGTCCTAGGGGACAGATCCCTGGGGGTGGCCAGTTAGTGGGTCCTGAGGAGAGTCCTTGACTCTGGAGCCATTGATTAGTAGAGTCATTGACTCAAATGGTGAGACACTGGCACAGGTTGCTCAGGGAGGCAGTAGATGCCCCCTCCCTGGAGGGGTTCACGTTGGGTGAGGCTCTGCGGACAGGTCCCTGAGTAGAGTCCCCAGCCTGGGGCAATGAGGAAGAAATTCTTCCCCAAACAAGAGATAAGGTCCCACTGGGCCCCTCAGTTCAGGAAAGATGTTGAGATGCTGGAATGTGGCCAGAGAAGGGCAACAAAGCTGGGGAGGGGTCTGGAGCACAGCCCTGTGAGGAGAGGCTGAGGGAGCTGAGGGTGTTTAGCCTGCAGAAGAGGAGGCTCAGGGGAGACCTTCTTGCTCTCTGCAACTCCCTGAAGGGAGGTTGGAGCCAGGTGGGGGTTGGTCTCTTCTCCCAGGCAAGCAGCACCAGAACAAGAGGACACAGTCTCAGGCAGTGCCAGGGAAAGTTTAGGCTGGAGGTGAGGAAGAAGTTCTTCATAGAAAGAGATTGCCCATTGGGATGTGCTGCCCAGGGAGGTGGTAGAGTCACCATCACTGGAGGTGTTTAAGAAGAGCCTGGATGAGGCACTTGGTGCCATGGTTTAGTTGATCAGATGGTGCTGGGTGACAGGTTGGACTTGATGGTCTCAAAGGTCTTTTCCAACCGGCTTGATTCTGTATTATCATTATTCTGTGTAATGTGTTGGCAGGGCAGGAGGTGTGGGGATGTGTGGTGGGTTGAAATTTCACTCCCCCCCAACACTAACTTTGCCAGCCTGGCCCAGCTGGAAGCAAATGCAAGCTGTATTTAGAGGCAAAACTACATTCTGCAATGGAATGCAAGGAATATGTACAAAATATCCAGGATTTACAGGGATCTACAGTTAACAAACAGCACAGGAACCCCCTCTGGTCAAAGACCGTGGGAAGCTACTACCTTCTCTCTTTCTGCTACTCCCTGCCCCCCCTGCACAAAAGAAGGGAGAAAGGAGCAGAGAATTTAATACCAAACCAGTGCAGCCAAGGTCAAGCAGAAGCAAGTTAGGATCTCTCCAGAGCATAGAAGTGAGAAGAGAGAATTGTTTTGGTACAACCAATCTTATATCCAATCTCCATTGGGGCTGTTTAGATTTATCTCTGTGTTCCCTTTTTACACCCAGTAGTGATTTATTTGCATTTTGCTACTTTTCTGCTCGAGATCTGTGGAAAAAAGTTAAAGGCATAGCCTTTAAAACTGCCACACCGGTGACAGGTCCCTGAGTAGAGTCCCTGCCCCTGGGGCAGTGCGCTGGCAAGGCAGGAGGTGTGGGGATGCTGCCACTGAAGAGCAAGGTCTGCTTTAAAGGGTGGTTGCTGGGAGAGCTGGGGGTGGCAGGGCACTGGAGCAGGCTGCACAGAGAGGCTGTGGAGTCTCCTTCTCTGCAGAGCTTCCAAACCCACCTGGCCATTGTGAGCCTGGGCCAATCAGATCCTGGGCTGCATCAGGATAAGTGTGGCTAGCAGGTCGAGGGAGGTGATCCTCCCCCTCTACTCAGCCCTGGGGAGACCCCACCTGGAGTACTGTGTCCAGTTCTGGAGCCCCTATTACAAGAGGGATGTGGAGGTGCTGGAGCGTGTCCAGAGAAGGGCCACGAGGATGAGCAGAGGACTGGAGCACCTCTCCTATGAGGACAGACTGAAGGAGTTGGGGCTGTTCAGTCTGCAGAAGAGAAGGCTCCCAGGTGACCTAATTGTGGCCTTCCAGGATCTGAAGGGGGCTCCAAGAAGGCTGGGGAAGGACTTCTCAGGATCTCAGGTAGTGATAGGACTAGGGGGAATGGAATGAAGCTGGAGGTGGGGAGATTGAGGCTGGATGTGAGGAGGAAGTTCTTCCCCATGAGAGTGGTGAAGCCCTGGAATGGGTTGTGCAGGGAGGTGGTTGAGGCCCCAGCCCTGGAGGTGTTTAAGGCCAGGCTGGCTGAGGCTGTGGCCAGGCTGATCTAGTGTGAGGTGTCCCTGCCCATGGCAGGGGGGTTGGAACTAGATGATCCTTGTGGTCCCTTCCAACCCTGAATGATACTATGACCTGCTGTGTGTGATCCTGCCTTAAGTAGGGGGCTGGAGGAAGCAGCAGGCCTTGGGTGCACACCAGGGATGTCCCCAAGCCCCTCCACATGGCTAGAGCCAGCTCAGGGCAAGGGCTGGATTTAATACACAGAGGAAGTGCAGCTTGGACTGTCCCAGGTTAGTTTCTGAGGCAGTTCCAGAGTCAGTTTCTCCAGCAGAACTCCAAGGCTCTCCCTGTCCCACCAAACAATCCCAAGCCCCCGAACAGAGCACAAAAGAAAACCTTTCCCAGCAGCTAGCACCGAGGAGAGATCTGTAGCCCCCCAGGCATCCTGGGCTGGATGATCTTCAGAGGTCTCTTCCAACCCAATTCTGCCTTTTCCTGCTCTGCTGGTTTGGCCACTTGTGGAGACAGCTGTCCTGCTGCTGTCTCTGGCAGAAATTCCAGGTGGCCTTTGTTTGGTGAAAATGCCATCCTTTGTGTCATGATCACCACTACTGCAGGCATCCACCTTACTGTCATAGGTATGGCCAGGAGGGGATGGGTCCTAGGGGACAGGTCCCTGGGGATGGCCAGTAGTGGGTCCTGAGGAGAGTCCTTGACTCTGGAGCCATTGATTAGTAGAGTCATTGACTCAAATGGTGAGACACTGGCACAGGTTGCTCAGGGAGGTTGTGGATGCCCCCTCCCTGGAGGTGTGCAGGTTGGGTGAGGCCTTGAGCAACTTGATTTAGTGGGAGACTTTCAAGACCCATCTGGAGGATGATTAGAGGGCTGGAGCAGCTCTCCTATGAGGACAGACTGAAGGAGTTAGGGCTGTTCAGTCTGGAGAAGAGAAGGCTCCCAGGAGACCTAGTTGTGGCCTTCCAGTATCTGAAGGGGGCTACAAGAAAGCTGGGGAGGGACTTTTTAGGGTGTCAGGGAGGGATAGGACTGGGGAGAGGTGGAACAAAACTAGAACTGGGTAGATTGAGATTGGATGTTAGGAAGAAGTTCTTCCCCATGAGGCTGGTGAGAGACTGGCAGAGGTTGCCCAGGGAGGTGGTAGAAGCCTCATGCCTGGAGGTGTTTGCAACCAGGCTGGATGTGGCTGTGAGCAACCTGCTGTCGTGTGAGGTGTCCCTGCCCATGGCAGGGGGCTTGGAACTGGCTGAGCCTTGAGGTCCCTTCCAACCCTGACAGTTCTGTGATTCTGTGTGTTCCTGTTCTTGTGCTGTATTCTGCTCTGGCAGGGGGGGTTGGACTCAGTGATCTTCAGAGGTCCCTTCCAACCCCTAGCATCCTGTGAGCCTATGAGGTGTCCCTTCCCAGGGCAGGGGGCTTGGAACTGGCTGAGCCTTGAGGTCCCTTCCAACCCTGACAACTCTATGATTCTGTGTGACCTGTGCTGGATTCTGCTCTGGCAGGGGGGGTTGGACTCAATGATCTTCAGAGGTCCCTTCCAACCCTTAACATCCTGTGAGGTGTCCCTTCCCATGGCAGGGGGCTTGGAACTGGCTGAGCCTTGAGGTCCCTTCCAACCCTGACAATTCAATGATTCTGTGTGACCTGTGCTGGATTCTGCTCTGGCAGGGGGGGTTGGACTCGATGATCTTCAGAGGTCCCTTCCAACCCCTAGCATCCTGTGAGGTGTCCCTGGCCAGGGCAGGGGGCTTGGAACTGGCTGACCTTCACGATCCCTTCCAACCCTAAGCCATTCCATCAATCTATGAAAGGACTCTTTGGAGGGCTCCTGAACGACTGGCTGGGAGCAGCTGGCTTCCTCTGCTGCCCAGCACATGGTCTTGCTCCCCCTCTCAGCCGCCCCCCTCTCTCGGCAGGCACAAGCCCTCACGCCCCGACCAGCGTCCACGTGGTGGCCGCCATGACCTCAGCCAACGTCTCGTGGGAGCCCGGCTACGACGGTGGATACGAGCAGACTTTCTCAGTTTGGTACGGCCCTCTGTGAGTCATCCTGGCATGCTTTTGCTCTCTGCTTCTTTTCCTTCCTAGCTGACCTGAGCTTCCAGCAGCTGGGGTGGGAGGGAGGAAGGGGTGGGGGGGGAGGGTGGTGTGCGCAGCTCTGCCCCCCTGGGCATCGCAGGGCTGAGCCTGGCAGAGGTGGGGTGGTGGTGGGAATCAAGCAGTTCTTGTGTTGCCTCTTCCTTCTGTGCTAGTTGGTGCCTCCTGCTGCCCCAGCAGGTTTTGTTCTGCTCCTGGTAGGAGGCAGACGCTTTGCATTTGGGAAACTTTGCCTCTGGCAATCGAATTTCAAGATAAACTGTTTGCGAAGCTTCACAGCCAGGGGGAGGGCGGAGGATGCAACCTTTCTAGAGTGTGTGTCCTGGAAGAGCTGTGACTAAGCAGAAATGATGTCTCCTTGCTCTCTGGCTCCCTGAAGGTGCTTAAATCTCAGCTGAGTTCACAACCAGGCGCTGTGTTATGCCAGCTATGCCTGAGCTTTGTGGGGCTTTGCTCCCATTGCTCCTGTACCAAGCCCTAAGACCCTGGGTCCCACCTTCCCACGTTGGAGCTCGGCTCAGCCCTGCTGGATTTCCTCTGGAGCAGGGGAGGGTGAAATGTAGCTGCAGTGAGGTCGGGGGGATGGGGGTGGGGTTATTTTTGGGTTCTGCACTTGCTCATCTTCCTCTTCTGTAGAGCTGTCCTTGTAAATGTGATGATGCTTTCCTTTCCCAGGCTCGGGCTGGCATTCTGCAGCCTTCCTTCTCACCCCCTCTTTCCTCCCTCACCTTAATTTGCCCTGATGGAGACTGCTGATAGAGTGGAGATAGGATAGATGCTGCCTGTAATGATTCCTGCTCAGCTCCAGCCTGAGGCTGGACACTGGTGGGGTGGGGTTTGACTGTCAGGAGATGGAAATGAGGAGGAGTGGAATGAGCAGAGGGGGAAAGCAGAGCAGACCTTGTTCTGATGAAAATGTCCTTGGGAAGCAGTGGTTAAACCTCTCTGCTCTGGGCACATGGCTCAGCTTGGAGGAAGGCTGCTGCTGCTGCTGCTGTCTTTGCTCTCAAGCCAGGTTCCTGCTTTCATAAGGCTCTCCCAGACCCCACATCGGGGTTCAAACCTGCCTCCAGGAGTTGCTAGCTGCTGGGGGGACCTGGAATGGGGAGGCAGAGACTAGCCTTGCCCTGTTGTAGGGTGTGAGCCCTAAGGGCTGGGCTGCTCCCTGAGCCCAGGGTCCTGTGGTGGTGTCTGTGGAGAGCTGGCCAGCCCTGTACCTCCCTCCCTGCCATGGCTACGGGATGCAGAATATGGCTTTGCCTCCCGCGGAGTTCCTGCCCTCTTCCTGCTTCTGTGCTTGTGGATGCTGCAAGTGCAAACCCCTCTCCCCAGGGATTTCCTGGGCCACCACAGCATCCTGCCTGCACACATACTGTCCCTCAGGAAGGGCAGTCTCCTATCCCAAGGGAATAATTAGTGCTGCATTGACCCCTTGCTGTCCCCACCCTCAGCCCCTTGCCGGCCTGCCCGCAGCAGCTCCAGGGAGAAGGGATGTGAGGCTGGTGGAGTTAAATATGGCAGGGAAACCTGTGATGGGCTTTGCCTCTGCCCTCCATGCCTCTGCTGCAGTGGTGGGGGATGCTGGGAGCTGTAGTCCCAGCTGGAGCTGCGGTGAGGCTGTGGAGCTGTAGAGGCTTTCCTGCCCGCAGCTGCTCCCGCCTGGCTCACCACCAACTTGCTTGAATCCATGGCTTGCTGCTGCTTCTCCTGCCTCACCTTTTGCTCTTTACAGCAGCATTATTTTTCTGTGCTCCATCTTTTCCTTCCCACTCAGTGGATTTGCCTGGCTGTGTGCTGGTAGCTACAGCTGTAGCCCCTTCCCTCTGCAGAGCAGACCATCTGCAAGAATCCTTCCCAAGTCCCTGTGGACACCCCTGAAACCCACAGCTGAGGGCTGGGGCTCCCCAAAGCATCTCTCATCTTGCAGTATCATTGCAGCAAGGTGATGCTGCTTTGGAACATGGAGCTCTTCCACTATGCTGCTTCCTGGCAGGATTTTGGCTCATGGAGGTGGCTGCACACTCATCTGTGCTGGGCTTGCACTGGGCTGGCTCTGGGAGCTTTTTTTTTCTTACCATGGGTTTGTGGGTTAGGCCCCAGCAGAAAGGCTGTGTCCTGTGCTCCCTGCAAGTGGCTCTGCTACACTGCCAAGCCTGGGGTTATGCCCTGGGCATCACTTAGGCAAATGTGGTAAAAAAAAAAGGTGATTTAGTTTGATGCCTCTTGTGGGACTGCATGTACAGGGTGACAGCTGAGAGAAACCTGGCTCTGGCTTGGGAGCTGTGGAGGTATAAACGGGAACAGGGCCCATCTGCTCCAGTCATCCCCTTTGCAGCACTCTCTGGAGTTAAAATGCACCAGCTTCCACTGTATAGAGTCACAGAATTGCTTCAGTTGCAAAATACCCCCAAGGTCATCGAGTCCAACCTGCAATTTCAGACCAACATGACCATCAAACCATGTCCCAGAGTGCCAAGCCCACGTGTTTGTGGGGTCCGCTGGAGGTAACCTCAGAGCAGGGCTCTTGGCCCTGCTTTTGTCCCTGACCCTGCTCAGGTGGTGCAGAGCAGAAGGGAGGACTGATGGCCATGTCCTTGTGAGCTGAGGGGTGCTGGCCTGGCACAGAGACAGTGCCCAGTGCCCAGCTGTCCATTCCTAAGCCAGCCCTTGGGTGGTGGGTGGCTGCCCCACATCCATCCACATCGCTGCTGTCAAATCAAACCATTGCTCAAGGAAGCTCCATTTTTTCACTGGAGAAGTGACTGCTGCTTCTTTGTCCTCCCTGTCAAAGGCTCCTGCCCTGAGGATGCTCCCATTTTCTCTTGGCAGGATGAAGAGAGCCCAGTTTGGCCCCCATGACTGGCTGTCTCTCCCCGTGCCAGCTGGTTCCAGTTGGCTACTGGTGGATACCTTGGAACCAGAGACTGCTTACCAGTTCAGTGTCTTGGCTCAAAACAAGCTGGGTACCAGCTCCTTCAGTGAGGTGGTCACTGTGAACACTCTAGGTAGGTTCTCTGTGGGCATGAGGAGGGAGAAGGGATTCAGGAGAGCTGTGGGGAGATGCTGCCCTTTGCCTTGGTCTGTGTGCCTTACCTGCTGCTGCTGGAGATGGCGATCAGCAGCAGCGGTTTCCAGCCACGTAGGAGAGAGCTTGTGGAGGGTCCTGGATGAAGCTTGTAGGCTTTGCTGGAAGCGTGAGGCTCCTGAAGGCTTGTCCCAGGAGACAGTGTGGGAGAGCTGTGCTGCACCAATTGCCTTTCAGATCTTGCTGAAGTGCAGCTGGGGTCAGGAGGTGTTAATAGAGCACAAAATCACTTGCGTGCAGCTCCGAGAGGGAGCTACCACAAAGGGCCTTGTGCTGCTACCTGCCTTGGGGCTGTCTCAGGCGGAGGTGGGAGGAAGCAGGAGGTTTTCTAAGGCTGTGCCCCTTTTCTTTGAGTCAGCTGCACCATTAGTGCCCTGCTTTTTAGAAAGCCACTTTTCTGTCTCTGAGATAAGAGAGCATGTGCCCAAGAGGTGCCTGAAACTCCTGGGGGGGTGGGACTGGTTAGGCCACACCTTGAGTCCTGTGTCCAGTTCTGGGCCTCTCAGGTTAGGAAAGATGTTGAGATGCTGGAAGGTGTCCAGAGAAAGGCAACAAAGCTGGGGAGGGGTCTGGAGCACAGCCCTGTGAGGAGAGGCTGAGGGAGCTGGGGTTGTTTAGCCTGGAGAAGAGGAGGCTCAGGGGAGACCTTCTTGCTCTCTCCAACTCCCTGAAGGGAGGTTGTAACCAGGTGGGGGTTGGTCTCTTCTCCCAGGCAAGCAGCACCAGAACAAGAGGACACAGTCTCAAGCTGTGCCAGGGGAGGTTTAGGCTGGATGTTAGGAAGAAATTCTTCATAGAAAGAGAGATTGGCCATTGGAATGTGCTGCCCAGGGAGGTGGTGGAGTCCCCATCACTGGAGGTGTTTAGGAGGAGACTTGATGGGGTGCTTGGTGCCATGGGTTAGTTGATTAGATGGTGTTGGGTGATGGGTTGGATGTGATGATCTCGAAGGTCTCTTCCAAGCTGGTTTATTCTGTTCTACCTGCCCCTGCTGTGGGGGTCCATGTGGAGCCCTGCATCCCCCATAGGCTTCCCTTCCCCTCGCCCCATCTCAAAGGCGTCCCTGTCCCATCTGCTCTGTCTGCAGCATTCCCTGTAACAACTCCAGAGCCTCTGGTGTTGGTTACCCCACCGAGGTGCCTAACAGCCAACCGGACACAGCAAGGCGTCCTCCTGTCGTGGCTCCCTCCTGCTAACCACAGCTTCCCCATCGACCGCTACATCATGGAGTTCCGCGTCGCCGAGAGGTGGGAGATCCTGGACGACGGCATCCCAGGCACCGAGGGCGAGTTTTTTGCCAAGGACTTGTCCCAGGTAAGCAGGGACTTGCCCACACCATGCCTCTGGTCTTGCACTACCTACTGCAGCTCTGGGGAAGCTTTTGGTGCGGCGCGATCCCCGCGCTGGGGTCTTCAAGGAGCTGGAGGCTTATCTCAGTGGTGCCCAGTGACAGGACAAGGGGTAACAGGCACAAGCTGGAACATACAAAGCTCTATCTAAAGATGAGGAGGAACTTCTTTAATTGAAGGGTGCCTGAGCCCTGGAACAGGCTTCCCAGAGAGGAGGAAGAGTCTCCATCTGCGGAGGCATTCCAAACCCACCTGGACATTTTCCAGTGTGACCTTTTTAGTTGAACCTGGGACTGGATGATCTCCAGAGGTCCCATTCTGTAATTCTGGGTGATTCTGGGTGAGGCTGAGGGCTGCAGTGGGGGATCTGACAGATGGTTGGTGTTTCAGGACACCTGGTACGAGTTCCGGGTCCTGGCGGTCATGCAGGATCTCATCAGCGAACCCAGCAACGTTGCTGGCGTGTCCAGTACAGGTAAGGAGTGGCTCCTTCTCTCCCCAGCTGTGGGAGCATCTCTGCTTCTGAACTAGCACTCAGATCAGCAAATGAATCAGTGGGCAAGGACAAACCATCCTTTTTAGTCCTTCCCATGAAGGACTCTGCTAGTGCAGAGTGGCAGCTCAGCTCTGCAGGGTGCCTGGAGAACAAAGCTGCCACCGGGCACTGCGCAGCCTGCAAGTGGGAGTGAAAGGTGCAGAGAGGGAAACGTGGCACTGCAGTGCAGAGTCCAGGGCGAGAGAAAAGCTTTGGAACAGGAGACTGCAGCATGCCGCAGCTCCTGCACCTACCCTGAGCCCTGCTCCAGTTTGGAGGATGCTCCTGTTCGAGCAAGGGACAGGTGAGAGGTGTGCAGTTGTGATGGGAATGGTGAGGGCAGTAGGAGGAGATGGGGATGTGGTGAATCCTGCTTCCATGGAAGAGCTGAGGAGCCTCCCAGCTCTGCTCTGCGCAGGGCTGGATGCAGCGGTCTCTCTCTGCCCCCAAGTGGTACCAGCTCAATGCAGAGAGCTGCCTGCTGCAGCCTGCCTGCTTCACAGGATCACAGAATGCAAAGGCTTGGAAGAGACCCTCCAAGGTTATCGTGTCCAACGCCCCTGCAGTGAGCAGGAACATCTCCAATTAGATGAGGTTGCTCAGAGCCCCATGGCAGGGGGGGTTGAAACTAGATGCTCTTTAAGGCCTCTTCTAAGCCAAACCATTCAGTGATTCTCTATAGAGCTGAAGCACGTTGTGCTGGTGCCCAAGGGAACATACCTTGTGCTGCCACAGCCTGAGACACAACTGCAGGACTGGTGCAGCTGTGCCTGCTCATACATAGTCTTCTCTGGAGACTATGTAGCCCTATCTGGATGCACTCCTGTGCGACCTGTGCTAGATTCTGTGGTGCTGCCCTAGCAAGGGGGTTGGACTAAATCTTCGGAGGTCCCTTCCAACCCCTAACATCCTGTGAGCCTGTGATCAGTGTGGATTTGGGCGACCTGGAGGCTTCTTCCTTGCTACATCCCTTGGCAGTGGCCTGCAGCAGCGCTGCTGGCTGTCCCCAGGGGCTGGGCTGGAAGCAGAGTCTTTACTCGGGGGTGATGGTTCCTGGGACCGGTGCCTTTGCGCTGTGCTAGGTCCCTGGGGAAGGCAGCGGGTGGAGCTGTGTGCATGACACCTGACCACAGGGTTTTCCTCCAGACGTATTCCCTCAGCCTGACCTGACGGACGAGGGCCTGGCCCGCCCGGTGCTGGCTGGCATCGTTGCCACCATCTGCTTCCTGGCCGCTGCCATCCTCTTCAGCACACTCGCCGCCTGCTTCGTCAACAAGCAACGCAAACGCAAGCTCAAGCGCAAGAAAGGTGAGCCCGTCCCTGCCGCCTCTCCTCCCTCCCTCCCTCCCTTCTGTCTCCTCCTGGTGTCTCCTCCCTGTTTGTGTCGTGGTGGTAACCTTCTTCCCTGTCTGTCTCTTCTTCCGTCCGTGCGCGTCCCCAGGTGAAACCCTGACTGCATCCCTCGGCTGTGCCTGAAATCCTGCGGTCGGGAGCGGGAGAGGCAGGGTGGGTGAAGAGGCGACAGAGACACTAGCCTGGGATTGCCGAGGGAGCTCTCCCGCCTGGTGATAACTCCTAGAGCTGGGGGTCTAGGGCTGGGGTGTCCTCGGGGCCCCAGAGATGGGGGGCACCACTCACCTCATCGAGATTCCCCCTCAAGCTGGGCTCTCCAGCTGCTTCCTGCCCAACCCAGAGTGGGCAGTGCCCGATGGCCATGCAAAGGAGCCCCTGCCACTCTGCTTCCCAAAAGCTGGGACTGCAGCTGCGGTGCAGGAGTGACCAGCAGGGAAGAGGGCAGCTGGGGAGCCGGAGAGGGCAGGGAATGAGCTCCTTCTCCTCTAGCCTGCGAGGCTGGGGCAGCAGGATGGGCAGGACCCTGTGTCGGGAGCTGTTTGTTGTCAGCAACCATTAAAGCTCTGGAGCAATGAAACCTTGGCCTCTTGTTGAGTGTCTTTTATTGCCTTGATGTTGAGCTTGTCCTTCTCTGTGCCGTGCTGCGCCTCCTCAGCGGTCTCTCTTCTTTCCCCTTTTTATTCTCTTCCAGACCCTCCTCTCTCGATAACACACTGCAGGAAGAGTTTGGAGTCCCCGTAAGTATCTGTCTTAGATGTGGCACTGTGCTGTGGGTCTTCAAGGTGCCTCCTTCCCACAGTTGTTGCACGGCTCCAGTGGAAACGTCTGACCTCGTTTGGTTGCTCCTGAGGAGCTATTTCGTGTGCTCCCTGAGCTCATGGGAACGCAGGAGGTGTCCACAGGGGGCGACTGAACTTTGGAGCAGAAAGCAGCAGGGACAAATGCAGCAAACTAAGCTGAGCTGAGAGATGAACCCTTTGGATCTGTGGACATTGGCCAAAGCTGGAGTTGGCTGGTGGAGCTCAACTCCATGCCCAGCTTGAAGGGGCTCCTCAGGAGAAGGGTAGCCTGCTGCATACGGGGTCCTTCATGCAGGCTTGGTGTAGTTTCTGAGTCATTCTCTCTTGGCTCTGCCTCACCTGTATCTTTTCTCTTCCCATGAAGAGTGTCCCACTGAAGCTTCTTTCTTGTGCCCAAAGGCGGCGGATCATGGTGCTGCAGTAGCCACAGCTCCTTGCAGAGTCCATCAAAAGCATTTTTAATGGGAATATGTTCCCAGTGTGAGCAGGAGAGTCCAAGATGTGGACACCTTTATGCTTTGGCTCCTGGACCCTTGTAAAATGTTCTGGTGCTGGTGGATCTTAATCTTGCTTCGTTTTGGTTTGTCCACTGCACTGAGCCACTGTCTCTGTTGCTGCCTTCTGCCTTACAATCCTGCTTGAGGCTTTCCAGATAGAGATGAGTGAAGTCTTCTGATGCTCTCTGCCTTTTGAGGCTCTCAGCCTTAAGTTTGAGTGTTGAAAATGGGGGAAAATGTTGGTGTGAAATGATCCATCAGCTACTCCAAGTGAGATGTTGAGTTCTGTGGGAGGGGATGTTTGCCTGCTGTCCCTCCTCCTGGGGAGTTCCCAGGGTGTGGATAGCTCAGGTGAAAATCGGAAACCTTTGAAGGAGTTGGCAGGGAGCTCTGGATCTGTCTTTTTTCTTGCTGGGGCTGTGAAGCTTGTTGCAAGGCACTGCTGTGAGCTGCCTGTCCAGAGGGGACACCAAGTGTGCTGAGCTCTACTCCCAAGGAGCAGAGATGATGGACACTGATGCTGGTCCTCTGACCTATGCTGCAGCCAGGCAAGACTCTGCCGTCCTGGTTAGCCCCAACAAATTCCTCCTGGTGGTTCCTGTCTCGAGAGCTGGTAGCACTTTGTTTTCTGGATCTGTCTGCTGGCTCTTCTGGGCGAGCAGACCTCTTTTCTCCTCGGGGTGACTGTCCCCTCTTGCCTTTTTTCTCCCCTGCGGTCCAGGTTGTCTTCCGGCAAGGTGAGTCCTGAGAGCATCCGCACGCTCCGTCCCCCCTCGGAGTCCTCTGATGACCAAGGCCCGCAGGCCAAGCGGATGCTGAGCCCCACCAAGGAGAAGGAGCTCTCCCTCTACAAGAAGACCAAACGAGCCATCAGCAGCAAGAAGTACAGCGTCTCCAAGGCGGAGGCCGAAGCCGAGGCCACCACCCCCATCGAGCTCATCAGCCGCGGGCCGGACGGCCGCTTCGTCATGGACCCGGCGGAGATGGAGCCCTCCTTGAAGACGCGGCGCATCGAGGGCTTCCCCTTCGTGGAGGAGACGGACATGTACCCCGAGTTCCGGCAGTCGGACGAGGAGAACGACGACCCCGTCGTCCCCGCCTCCGTCACCGCCCTGAAATCCCAGCTCACCCCTCTGTCCTCCAGCCAGGAGTCCTACCTTCAGCCACCAGCATACAGCCCCCGGTTCCACCGGGCGCTGGAGGGTCCCGGCGCCCTGCAGGCCACCGGCCAGGCCCGCCCGCCGGCCCCCCGGGCTTTCCACCACCAGTTTTACGGTTACCTCAGCAGCAGCAGCCCCGGGGAGGTGGACCCGCCGCCCTTCTACATGCCAGAAGTCAGCCCGCTCAGCTCGGTCATGTCCTCCCCGCCGCTGCCCCCCGAGGGGCCCTTCGGACACCCCACCATCCCCGAGGAGAACGGGGAGAACGCCTCCAACAGCACGCTGCCCCTGGCCCAGACCCCCACGGGTGGCCGGTCCCCCGAGAACTGGGGCAGGGCCGAGTTCCCCTTCGGCGGCCTGGAGCCGGCCCCCGCGCCGTTCCCCCACCAGCTCCAGCCCTGCGAGGCGGCTGAGGGCACCCAGCCCACCGGCTGCCTTCCTCGGGGACCACCTCCCTCCTCCCTCCAGGTGGTCCCCGCATCCTACCCGGGCATCTTGCCCCTGGAGGCACCAAAGAGCTGGACCGGCAAGTCACCCGGCAGGGGCCAACCCTCTGTGCCCACCACCACCAAGTGGCAGGACAAACCTATGCAACCCATGGGATGTCAAGGGCAGCTAAGACATACCAGCCAAGGTATGGGCATACCCGTGTTGCCTTACCACGAACCGTCCGAGCCCGTCGGCCCCAGCGGCACAAGCACATTCAGCCTGGACACCAGGTGGTACGAGCCCCAACCCCGACCTCGGCCCAGCCCTCGGCAGGTCAGGAGGGCTGAGCCCAGTTTACATCAGGTGGTGCTACAACCTTCGAGGCTATCTCCTCTGACCCAAAGCCCCCTCAGCTCCCGTAACAGCTCCCCGGAGCTGACCGCCCGCGCCCGGCCCCGCCCGGGCCTCATCCAGCAAGCGGAGGTGTCGGAGATCACCCTGCAGCCCCCCGCGGCGGTCAGCTTCTCCCGCAAGTCCACGCCGTCCACGGGATCCCCCGCGCCCAGCAGCCGGGGAGGCAGCCCCAGCTTCCGACCTACCACCGCCTTCACCTCCCTGGCCACCGGCTACTCCAGCTCCCAGGGCTCCTCCCTGCCCGTGGACACGATGGATGTTTTCGGAGACATCCCTTCCCCGGGGAGGGACGGCGAGGAGATTCTCCAGCCGGAGCCGACATCCACCACGGTAGCTGCCACGGGGTAAGTGCGTGAGCCCCGTGGTGCCCCCCCACCCCCCTCCCCAGCCCTCTCCTGGCTTCCCCCACCGTGCCTCACCCGCTCCCTCTGACTCCCTCCCCACCATCGCCATCCCAACTTGTAGGGTCTCTCTGGGCGTGCTGCAGCATCCCTTTTGGAGACGGCGTCCTGCAGGCTTGGCTAGGCAGAGGCTGGTGCCGCGGGCGCGGGGTGCATGGCCGAGAGAGCTGGGATTTAGGTAGGAGACCTTCCCGGTGCCGGCGGCGTGCTGGCCTCCGTCCCGGCTGCTCCCGTGGGAAGCCGGGAGCGCCGTGGCTTGGGCTACGGGCCGTCTACCAGGCAAGCAATGACCTGGCTCCCGGCTCGCTTAGGTAAGTCCTGGTGTCACCGGCGGTTGTTTCCTCTTCTAGCTGCTGGCTCTTGGCTTTCTTCGAACGTTAGGGCCACCACCGCCGCCGCCGCGCCTCTGTCTTCCTCCTCTTCCTTCCCGCGGAGTCTAGAGAGCTTTAATGCATGACAGAAACAGCTATCACAGTCACCGCCCCACCTGCAAAAGGGATGCTGCAGCCCCAGGACGCGGGCAGGGAGAGAGCTCAAGGACTTAGCCACACCAGCAGCATGTCAGGAGTGGAGGAAAAATAAAACAAACCCCAAAAAAAACAAACAAACCATAAAGTAACCCCAGCGGAGATCGGGAGGCTGCCGGCAAGCTCAGATCCTGCCCTAAAGAGGGATGTGGCTGCAGTAGAGAGTAGCGGCTGGTTTTCCAGGTACCAGGGTTGCTCCAGGCAGAGCGTCTCTCTCTCTTTCTCTCTCTCTCTCTCTGTATTTCTCCTCTTTCTCTCCGTCTTTCACAGCACCTCAGCCCCCGTAGCTGTGCTTCCGTCCCATCCTTTCGTCTCGCTTCATCTCGGCTTGTTGTCTGGCGGGGTTGAACTCCCCCTCTCCCCCCCACCTCCTCCAGCTCTGGCTTATGGCAGAGAGGAGCTGGGGTGGGGGGCCCGGGGCAGCCGGCGCCGCCGAGCCGGCGCCTTCGGAGGCGTGCGGAGAAGTGTTCTTGGGGGGGGCGGGGGGCGGCAGCGATTCACCTCCGCATTTCACTCCCGCCCTCTGGTACCTGGAAGCGTTACGGCCTTAGGAAGCCACCCTGCGCGGGGCGGGGAGGGGGAGGTGAGGTGGGGGGGGAAGGAAGGAAGGAAGGAGGGGGCTCCGGGGAGGCTGAACGAGCCTGCGAAAGGGACTTTTGGGTGCCCGCGGAAAGCGCAGCTCCGGAGCGACGCTGGCTAAGCGCCTAGGCTTTAGGGTCCACGTCTCCTAAGCAGGGCAGCCCCCCGAGGAGCCCCAGCTGCAGGCCAGCTCCGTGTTAGCGCAGCGCTGTTGTCCGTTGCTTCTCCGCAGTGTATCCATTCGCTTCGTTTGGTTGTTGGTTTTGGTTTGTTTGGTTGGTTGGTTTGGTTTGTTGGTTTTTTTTTTCCCTTTCGTTTGTTTCTTTTTGGTTTTTCTTTTTTTAAATTGGTTTCCTTTTCTGTTTTCTTTTCCCCCATTTCTTCTCCAGCCTCTTTTTTGTTTCGTTCTTGTGTTCTCGGTTTAGGTTTCTTTTCTCCCCCACCCCCCCCTCCCCCCTCCGTATTTTCCTTTCTGGAGTTGTTGACGTGCTGATGTGTTGCGGAGCTCGGCTCCTTGCGGGTGTTGATAACTGCTTTGTTTTTGATTAATCTCAGCTATCTGGGCAGTGTTGTCGAGACAAGCTTCTCCTCAGCTCAATAGGTAAGGGTGATCCATGTCCGAAAGGATGGTGTGGGTGCTGTGGAGGGTGGCTGGGGAGCGGGGCATGAAGAGGGGACACGGAAGGGGCTTTTCCAATACCATCTCTTCCTTTAAAGGGGAATAAGGAATCAGAAAACACTAGGAAACACCTCTGGGTGCAAAGTTTCTGTGGCTTTTGGGTTTCCCCTCCCAGCAGCATGCCGCCGCTCCCCTGCCTTTGGGAGGCTGGAGAGTCTGGTGGCTTCCTGCTGGGGTTTGGGATGAGCCAAGCTGCCATCTCCCCCATGGCTGCCCTTCCGTTCTTGGAGGATGGTGACAGGTGGCACCCTCATCCCTGGTGGGGCTTGTGTGGTTTGAGGGTTGTGTGTTGTCAAGCTGGGGTTGTCCTGGACAATCCAAACCAGGAGGGGCTGGTGGCCACCCCCTGGAGCCAGGTAAAACACCCGTGTCTGGAGCAGCCAGCTGCAGACAGTCCTCTTGGAGTAGGGCTCCAAAAATTAGCCTCCAGTTGTAATCCAGGACATGAAGAATTTTGCTCCCATCAGTATCTGAGTACTGAGTACCATCAGTACCTGGCTCTGAGTCTCTTCAGTCATGGAAAAGGGGAGAAGTTTTCCTTTCAGGATGGGCTGTGTGGTTGGCAGCAGTGTAACCACAGTTCCAGTCTGCTGGTGAGGCGTTTTATGGTTCCCATCACAAGTGCAGTCCTCCTTCTCTGAAATGCTCCTTGGAGAAATCTTAAGGACTTCTTCTGACCCATTTGTAATTAAACAGCCCTAAGCAGATCTTGAAAGATTCTCCTAAGAATATATCTCTTGGGCTGCCTTCTTGGGGCTGGTTTCCTAAATGGCCATGGGCATCCCTGGAACTGGGATGGAGTAACCAGGAGATGGTTTTCAGACCTCAGAAGCAGGAACTGTTACTAGAATTGCTCAAGGCAGACAGGATCATAGTCATTCATCATCCCAAGGCCTGGGAAGGCTGGCCCATTTGGCTGTCAGCCAAGCTGGTTATGAAAGGAGAGGTGGGATTGAGGATGGGACCTTTCCTGGGGCCTGGCCTTGCCCCAACTTCCTCACACAGGTGTTACAAACACTGGGAAGAGTCAAGATCCTGGCTGGTGCTCTCCTAAGAGCTTGAGGAGCCTTTTTGGACTGGAAAAGAGCCTCAAGAGAGAAAGATCAGATGCCTAGAGAAATCTGGTAAATGTTCCCAGGAGAAGAGAATTCCTCCAGCTCATCTGGAGGCTTGTCCTGAGATGGGGAGAGCAGGAGCAGTGAGGAAGGATTGTTGGGTCATGGTGATGGGAGCAGGTACAGGATGTGTGCTCCATGGAGGAGCCATCCTCTTGGCATGGCAAAACCCCTCCAGTAGGAGCCTTGCAAAGCCTCCAAAGCTCTGGAGCACTTGCCCACTTTCTGTTTTTCCCCCCCTGCTAATCCCAGAGCAGGGTGTCCCATGAGGAGCAAAGCTAGCAGCAGGCCTGGGGCTGTGGTAGACTTGTGGAGAAATGGGGAGACCCCCAGGTGAGGATGTGGCTGTTTCATCTTTTTCTGTGGGGGGCACAGGAACCCAAGTGAACATGTCTTTAGAGTAGCAGAGGTGAGTCCAAGCTCCTGTCTGGGATTGATGTGGCTCTTGCACAGATCCTGACTGGCTCCTGTCTCTGGTGCTGGGTTCCATGGGGTTTCAGGAGTCCCATTGCCCAGCAGGATGCTGAGGAGCAGCCATGCATTCTACCCTGGAGGCTGGAGTCGCAGGAGAGGCTCCAGAGTCATTCTCCCCAAAAAGGGGAAGCCAGGAAAATAAATCTCCCTTTAATAAGCCAGGAATCCTGTAAAGAGCCCAGCCAAGTAATTTCCTGATGATTTGGGATCATAAAATTGTCAGTGCATGTGGAGCCCAGGGATTTCCTGCCAGAGCAGCCAGCTCTCTGCACTGCAGCAGTAAAGGCTGAGAGGAGGAGAGGGAGAGGCAGTGCCTGAGCTCGGTGGTGGCTGCAGCATGATGGCTTTTGCTGGGTGAAGGTTAGGAGGTTCTTACCCATGGGCACAAGCCGTTTTCCCACCTTCCCCTGGGGTGCAGTGCTTGGTGATGCATCTCCCCACAGGGAAGAATCATAGATTCATCAAATGGTTTGAGTTGGAAGGGGCTGTAAAGATTATCAAGTTCCAACACCCCTGCCGTGGGCAGGGACACCTCCACCAGCCCACCCAACCTGGCCTTGAACACCTCCAGGGAGGGGGCATCCACAACCTCTCTGAGCAGCCTGTTCCAGTGTCTCCCCACCCTCACTGTATAGAATTTCTTCCTCATCTCCAGTCTCAGTCTCCCCTTGTCCAGCTCAAAGCCATTGCCTCTCATCCTGTCACTCCAAGCCCTTGTCAAAAGTCCCTCCCCAGCTTTTCAGGTACTGGAAGGCTGCTCTAAGGTCTCCCTGGAGCCTTCTCCAGGCTGAGAGGGCTGCCACCTCCCTGCAGAGGGAAACCCAAAAACCACAGACAAGGCACCAAGCTCCCATGGCCCTCGGCACCGCAGCCTGCCCTGGGTGGCCTGCCCTGGGCCCTTCCTTGCCGGGGCAGCGCTGCCGCCGCTGCTGGGAGCTGGGGGGCTTGGGCGCAGCATAGAGTTGAGTGACGAAGGGAGCCTGGTGTGTGGGAGGAGGAGCACCCCTCGCTCCCAGCTTGAAAGAAAAGAGGTTCCCCTTTAAAGACTGTCCATGTGCTGCTCCTCTGCATGTCTTTCATGCCTCCTCCCGCTTGGAGAAGTTGTGAGTCCGCTTGTCTGAGTGCGTTTCCCTGACCCCCCCTCCCCCTTTTTCTTTCTGTTGTATTATTATTATTATATTATTATTATTATTATTTTGTTATTTTCAGTCTCTTTAATTTACTTCTATAATTTCTCACTCCTGGTTTTCATTTATCTTCCTCTCTTGCCCTCCCTTCCCTGTGACACTGTCCCCCCTCTTCCTCTCCGGTCCAGCCCCTTTCTCCTCGCCCCTCTCTCCTCCCCCATGCTCCTCTCCCGTCAGCATGATGAAGTCTGTTGTGTAGGTGAGTTGTGGTGTCTGCAGACCTGGAGAAGGGACTCCCCCTCTCTGGTGTGCTCCCTGCTGTGGCCAGCCCTTTCCTCCTTCATCCCAGTGCCTTGGCAGCAGCTCTGGGGCTGTCACTGCTCTGTTTCTCGAGCATCTCTTGTGCTGAAGGATCTCAAGCACGCGATGGTTTCCGGGATGGAGGCAGCAGCCAGCTGCCTCTGAGCAGAGGGAGAATTCCATCTTGCAGGACATCTCATGGGATCACACAGGACTTGAGCTTGAGGTGGAACCTCCTGTAGGCAAATTGAGCTCCTCATCTGAGGAAGGTGAAGGGTTGAAGGATACAGTGGGCTGTGGTCCAGTTGGATGCTCTAAAGTCCAAGTGGATGCTCTAACATGTCCAAACTATTCCTGTTGGATGGCAGTGCCTTGACTCAAGGAGAAGAGGAGACAGGGCATGTGTATTGAGACCTCCATGAGGTGAAATAGATGCATTGTGCCCTTGAATCTCCTGGACCCTCCCTGTATGTGGGCTCCCTCTTTTTGAGTGGAAGGAGGCTGGTGATGCTTCCATGTGGCATCTCCCTTAGATCTTTGCTTCTTATGTGGAGACACGTTTGAAGAAGAGCAGCTGAGATGTGTGCTGGGTTGGGTAGCTTTTCTCCCATAGCTACCTCCTCCTATCCTGGGGCCCTCTGAAGACCCTCAGTACCTTTGTGGCCTCTCTAGTACCTCTTCAGAAGGACTGTCCTTCGAAGACTTGAGGAGAACTGCTGCTCTGGATGTTTGTAGCACCTCACAGAAGGGTCATGTCAGGAATTCATGTGTGCTTCTGGAAGCTCCTTGGCTTGGCTCTACACTGAAGTCTCTAGAAGAAGTTTGCCTGCTTCTCTGAACCTCTCATCTGTTGGTGTTGAAGATCTCTCTCATGCACGGGCAGCTGCCCAAAATGCTAACTCTGGGGGCAGGAAGAGGCTTTTGGCTGAGCTTAAAATGAAAATGCATTGGAAGGAGTCGGAGTCCTTTGAAGAAATAAGGGGTGGGTAGAGCAGTTAGAATTTGGCTGGTGAGCAGCTTCATTTTGTCCTCCTCTGGATCTCCTCCTTGCCAGAGGTCAGGCAGTATTTGTGGTGCCACGTGGGCTCTGTGTGTATAAACACAAGTCCAATTACTGGGAGCTGGTGGAAATGAGCCTCAGGCAATTTCCTCATAATCCCTTGTGTAAATCTGTCTAATTTTGTCAGCGTGCCACAGTAAGATCTTCTTGGAAGGGAAAAACCAGAATGGAAAGAGCAAGAGCCCTGTTACAAGTTGAGCTTTAATAGTGTTAGCAGTGTTGGCTGGGTGGTGGGAACAGGCAGTGGCAGGCAGGTGCTGGTCGGGGGCAGGACCATTGACCTCTCAAGTGTGCAGGACTCGGCACACTGGAGCCAAGATGGAGTGGAGCTGGTCGAGGTCACCTTTAACCACAGAATGCATCAGATTGGAAAGAACCCTCAAAGGTCATCTTGTCCAACCCCCCTGCAGTCAGTAGGGACATCTCCAACTAGATCAGGTTGCTTAGGGCCCCATCAAGTCTGACCTTGCATGTCTCCATGGGGGCTCCACCACCTCTCTGGGCATGAAGATAGCAGGTGTGCAAATCACAGGACCATGGATTGAAGTGGGAGAAGCCTGCTATGGACCATTCAAGCAGGAATCACTGCAAGGAAGTCCATGCTGGTGGCCCTTTGGGTCACTGTGCTCTTGCTCCAGGCCAGCATGTGCCCAGGTTGTCAGCATTGGTGCAGCTCAGTGTGTAGAGCCCCAGCAGAGCTTGGAGCTGCTGCTCACAGCATCTCTCACTAGAGACTGGGTTGCACTTGAGAAGAAGGCACCGAAGCACCACAGCTGTACAGGCTGGTGAATGTCATCTTTCCTTGGATGCAGCCAGCAGGCCTGCCAGCTTGTCTAATGAGTTCCTTCATCTTCAGCTGATGTGCTGCTCTGCTGGGAGCTGGAACAGAGGCTCTCCAGGAGCATCCGTGCCTTGATGTCTCTGTTGTGATGGGAAATGATGAAAAAAGGGCTTTTCTCTACCCAAGTCTTTGGATTTCTCTTCCATCTGTTGTGTTCCAGCTGCTTCATCAATTCACACTGCACTTCTCTTGGTGCTCTCCAGCGCTGCTAGCAGAACTGAGAAGTTTTGCAGTCACACTCATCTTCAAAACCAGCCCTGTCTGCTCCCCACAGGGGAAAAACATCCCTTGGGAGCCCTTTGCCTGTGCCACTCCAGCTGGAGTGTCAGATGTATTGTGTTGCTGTCACCCTGCTCTCCATGGTGATGCCTGGCGTGGGGACTCGCAGTGGAAAGCCTGAGGACTGTCTTGAGTGCTCCAGCTAAAGCCCAAGGGAGGTGAGAAGCTCCAAACCCACCTCAGATGGACACGTCCTTGTACCACAGCCCAGGTGCTTGCCTGGTCCCTGCTGCTCCCACCAGCACTCAGTGTTCTTGCAAGAGCAAATGGGCTGCACCTTACTGACAGACCAGGAATGAGGTGGATGAGTTCAGCCACAGCTTTTTGCTGACACAGCAGGAGTCTGAATGTATTGATGCTGCCTTCTTGCAGTCACTCAAGGTGACTCTCCTGCCTACCTGTCCTGCTGCTTTGAGAAGAGCCTGTGGCTCATGGGTTTGCTGATCCCCAGAGAGGTGAAGATGTAGGAGCTCTCATCAGTGCTGTCCTCTGCACAGCTGTTGTGAAAAGGTTTGGTCACTGGTCTCTAGTGACTGAGTTGAGGGCAGAAAAGGGTCCTGTCCTCCTTTGAACAGACAGGCTTGGTAGAGGCACTGGTTTGAATCTTCAGGCTTTTCCCTCCAGAGCCTGCCTTCCAGTATTGGCTTTCTTGCCAGGAGAGGTGCTGTGTGGATGCTTCTCCTGTCATCTCTGGGCACCGTGCTCTGTGGTGACTCTGGCTGATCCTAGGTGGCCATTCCCTTTGGCCTCTGCTGCCTTGACTCAGACATCTCCTTCTGTGGCATTGGGTGTTGGTGCAATTGGAGGGATGTGGAAGTGGAGAGGGGGAAGGAAGTGGGAAAGCAGCAAGAGTGGGGGGATGCTGGGATGAGATAGATGGGAGCTGGACCAACCACTCTCTTAAGGAGGTTTTCCTCTAGTGCCCTGCTCTCCACAGCAGTCACACTGCCTGATCCGTGGATGGAAACACCAGGTACAGTGAACAAAGTAGAGCAAAACCCAAACCTATCCAAGGGGAGACCACTTAACCTTGGGCTGCTTCCTGTAGAAGACTTACTCAGGGTCTAAGTCTGGAATACTCACCACTTATCACTGCTGCAGAAAACACCCCTTGGCAAATCCCCTCCTTGTCCCTCACAGTAAGACCTTGTCAGTGTTTCCATTTCGATGTCCTGTCCTGCAGGGCAAGAGCAGCCAGCTCCAGCCTCTCGGTGTCGAGGAGTTGTTGTGTTTCTGTTGTTGCTTGCAGCAGGGACTGGGCAGGAGGTGCAGCTCCTGGCCGTGTCGGCGTCTGCCCGTCCTGTCCCTGTCTGTCCTGTGGCCCTTGGTTGGGTTTTTTTTGGCTGTGGGAGCGTGGAGGATCCTGCCTCCCCTGCTGTGTGTGCCGCCGGTGGTGTCCGCCCGGGGTGGCTCCTGCTGCCTGTCTCGACGCTGCCGTGCCGCTTCTGCCTGTCTCTTCCTCTCTCTCCATCCCAAGGGGGTTTCCCACCGCTTCCTAGAAAGACCTTATCGGACATAGGATCTGCCCCGTCCTTGTTTTGTTTAGCAGTGCTGGCATGGCAGGCAGGTGAGCCGGGCTGCCCACAGCTCTCCGGCGGGGCCGGCGTTGGACATTGCTCTTGGGCTTGGCCAGGAGGAGGCAGGGGGATGGCGTGGACCAAGTGGAGTGGCAGGCTTGGGCACCTGGCTTCCTTCCACCCCGCGCTCCAGCACGCCTGGCTGGCCCTGCTCCCTCGGCCACGGGCTTCTCACCTTTTCCTTTTCCATGGCAGAGCTGGCTGGGGTCGGCCCTTGTCCCGCCGGGGACACCCGGAGGCCTGAGCGTGGCCCAGAGCCGCTGACGGTGCCTGTCTGCTTTTCCTTCCTAGAAAACGTCCATCTCCACCCGGGGACGCTGCTGCACCTGAGAGGCTCGAAGCTCTGAAATACCAGCGGATAAAGAAGCCCAAAAAGTCATCCAAGGGCTCCTCGAAATCCAGAAAACAAGCCAGTGAGTGTGAGGACCTTGCTGTCCCCAAGAGCATCTCCTCTGTCCTCTTGTGGGCAGAGCTTGGGCAGGTCCTTGCTGGCCCCAGCGCCATGGGGGTCTCCGAGCCCATGCCCTGGAAGGGATGGCTCCTCGGGCTGCTCGCCCATGGGCTGTCTGTTCTCTGACCCTGTTGCACTTCCACGCACCTCCCATCTTCTCTCCACGCACCTCCTGTCTCTAGTGATTGGTTCTGTGTTTCATTTCTGAGTGCTGATGTTTCCCCCCCTGCCCAGCATGCTCCCTTCATGCTTAGCAGCCGGCTTTGGGGCCAGGCCTGCTGGAACATCCCTTTTCCGGCACACAAAGCTCTGCCTGCTGCCGCCGGCTGCCAGCTCTGGTCCCATCTGGCTTCTCTCCCCTCCCCAGATGGCTCTGCCTCCCAGGTTCAGCAACTTCCCAGCTCTCAGGTACTGTGGCCTGACGAAGCTGTCTGCCTCCGCAAGAAGAAGAGACACCCTCGTCAGGACCCCTTCGCCCGGCTCTCGGCGCTGAAGGATGACCTCTGCCACCGGCAGCTCCCTGAAGACCAGACAGCCATTCTCAACAGCGTGGACCACGATGACACCAGTGGGCACGCCACCTTGCTTTAGCCCAGTGCTGGCCTGAGAAGGTTAAACAGGAGAGGGTGGAGGGAGCCAACACTGCGCCGGGGGATGGAGGTGATGGGAGAAGCTGCGGGGGGGACACACTCCTACACTGCCACATCTACTGGGGGGTTTGGTGGCTCGTGGGTGGGGATGAGCTGGGGAAACCTTGGGGCAGGTTGGAGGGGACAGGGAGGATGCCTGGAGCTGGGCGCTCCTTGGATCCGCTTCTCCCCCCAGCCAGATGGCTTCGGTAGGGTGGGAAGGGGGACGTTGCACCTGGGTTGTGGAGAAGATCTCTAGGTTTCAGAGGCCTAGGCAGAGCTTCTGACATCTGCTGCTGCTGTGCATGCGTGGGGAGGAAGGGTGGGGGAGAGCAGCTGGCCCTCAATCGCCGGAAGAAATCAAATGCCACAGGGTATAATTAATTGACAAGGAACTAACAACCCAGACAGGCACTGCTAATCCTATGAATCTGATGGTGATGATAAACCACCACCAAATAATCCCAGGAAAGCTGTAATTGTCAAAACCTCCCTGCCTCCCCCTTCCCAGCCTCCTTTTATGTCAAGATAACAGCCACCAACCCACCCCTGACATCTTTCCTTACCTATATCTCTGAAAGGGAAAACCAGAAAAGACCTTTGCATGGGTCTGAGCTGGGAGAAATCAGTTTGTATGTGCAAAATGTTGTCAAGGCATAACCACCACTGTGTGAGCACGCAGGTGTGGGGCTGGTTTCATCCATGGGTGTGGAGTTTACCTCCCTTTTCCCCCCTCTCCCCCCCAACAATATGCTGTGTGTCAGCTTTGATGAGGGTGGTTTCGGTGAATGGGTCCTGACGCTCCGTCGCTGGCTGGCGAATGTTTCTCCAGTGCTGTGCGGTAATGTGGTTTCTGACTTGGGTAACGTTCTGTCATCTTTATTCGTAACTGCAAAGTGGGGAGATGCCGCCACAGGGCCTGCAAGCGAGGAAAAGGGTCCCAAAGGTCTCAGTTGGTCCCAGAGAAAAACCCTCTGTCAGCACCGGCGAGAGCGGCTGGCAGGCCCCCAGCTCTGCAGATGGAGACGGATGGCTCCTCGTGGCGACCGCGCAAAGCTAAGCCCTGCGTTCCGTGTCAGCTTCCGATGCCTTGCTGCTGGTTTTGCTGGTTTCACTGGTTTTCCCCTTCTTTCTCCTGCTCCAGCCTGGCCCTGCAAGGCTGTGCCACCCGCCCGGGGCCGTGTCCCTCCTTTTGCCCCGTCCGAGGAGCCCCCGCGGTTCTCCCCCTTGGTAATGCTGTTCTCGCTCTTCACCAGAATGTATTTCCTCTTCACAATACTTCAGGCAGGTTTGGTGGCCGGTGGTTTTCTGGATTGCATAGGCCTCTTTTGGGTTGGTTTTGTTGGTGGTTTTTTTGGTTTTGTTGTTTGTTTGTTTGTTTGCTTATTTTTCTTCCTGAGCAGGAAAGGTGCAGCCCTGTCTGAGAACAGCTGGGCTCGCTCTCCTGCTCTGCCTCCCCACTCTCTGACTGCGTGGCCTTGGGCAAGTCACTCCAACCTCTCTGTGCCTCAGTTCTCCCATCTGTAAAATGGGGATAAAGTCATATCTGAGCACTTTGGATGAGCACTGGGCCGCCTCCAGACCGCGAGCGCTGCCTAGATGCCGAGTGCTACTACCAAGTGATCCCTCCCTTGAGAAGACTTAGAGAAGTTTGTTTGTTGGATTTTTTTTCCTTGTTTTTTTGTTTTTTAATTTGAAGTGGTAAAATCCACCACTGCAGCCAGGTTTGCACACTTCTTCCTCTGTGGTAAAGTGCTAAACCCTCCAGCCTGCCTGGGAATAAAAACACCCGAGCGTTCCGTGGTGGATATTCTTGCTTTGAGTGGATTCAGGCGGTACAAGAAGAGTCAGGAGAATCCAAGAGCCTGGTAGGCATGGGTGTGTTTTTTTTGCCCCAGGCTCTCTGTTTGCATAGGAAAGTTTTGTTTATTCCCAGGTAGAATTGCCAAGAGATTCTCTGCAATCTCGCCTTTAATTCTGCTTTGCCTTGGTTTATTGCTCTTGCTGCTGGTTGAACCTCCAAAGGGCTTTAGGTGTTTGGAGCCAGACGTGAGCTCTCGGCTGGGGCGGTCGGGCTGCAGCGCTCTGACCGTGCCACGCTCCCCAGGAGCTTTTTGGTCGGAGCCTGTTTGTCACTTCTGCCTGGAAACATCTGGCTCTGGAGGTTGTGCTTCCTCTTCCAGCACGATGCTCGGAAGCCCTCACCCGCGGCAAGCAGAGCACCGGTGGCTTGTCCAATCTCAAAGCCTTCGCTTAGGTTTGAACCACTTGACAATGAATCCTCCAAATCGATCACGAGCTATTGGCCAGCTTTGACAGCTTTGTGTAGGTGGTCTTCAAACCATCAGCAGGTTTGACCTGGGGGGGAGGGAGGTGGGGGGGAGGGCCTGCTGGAAATGCCTCTCTCTTTCCAACCCGCACCAGGGCTCTTTATTGAATCTGTGAGGAGCGACCTGCTGTAACCACCCCGCAACTCTCGGAGCGAGGACTCCACCTTGCTGACGGTGTGACTGCAGATTTCTTTTATTTGAGTGTGTTTTAGGGACTTTCCCCCCTAGAACCTGCTCGGATCTGTGAATTGATTTAATGCCATTCGCCCGCCCGGCCAGCGGGCAAAAACTCTGCCTGGCTGAACTTCAGCTCGCCGGTACCTCCAGCGGCGTGGCGAGCCACGGCTGTCCGGGCTGCTCCCGATGGACAGGTGACAACCCCGGGGGCTGGCCTGGCTGGGGGGAGGCCTGCAGGCTTTGTGCTGGCCCTGCCCCGCCTGACTCACTCTTCCTTTCGCTCGCATTGCCTCAGCCTCTCTGCGAGAAGCTTGCTTTTTCGTTTGAGCGCTATCCAAACTATTCCTGACGCCTGCTCGCCTGGGCAAGGCTCTGTCTTCAGGCTCTTGAGGTGGCTGCCTCGGGACCGTGCCCTCATCCCGTCTTCAGGAGCTCTGGAGGACTTTGGAGCGCAGGGAAGGTTGATGGAGCGTGCTGGCTCGCTGGGTCAGTCTTTTTGAGAGTTGTTTTCCTTTTGCAGGTGTTTTGAGCCGCCGGGCCCCCCCACTGCTTTTCATGGGCTTCGACCTTTAGAGGCTGGAGCTGCAGCCCTCTCTCTTTCAGCCGTGCACCTGCCACGCTGCTGGAGTGGGAAATCCCGCCCGGGCGCCTCCTGGAAGCAGCTCTTCCCTAAAACCACCCTTAACACCTTTCCCCGCTAGACCGAGTTACCTCCCGATAGACTCGGGCCACGCTTTGGCAGACCAGCTCGCCTCTCGCTTTGGCAACCTCCTCGCTTCTCCCAGCCCTCTGGTTTCCCTGCCCTTCAGGGGGTGGCTTCCTCTCTCCTCCCGTGGACCTGGGACATCGAAGCTGTGTCAGACGATGCCAAACGCTTCCCTCATTTCATCCCTGTTTGAACTCCGTTTCGCTTTGGTGGTTTGCAAACACAGCTGCTGCTGCTGCTGCTTTTTCCTTTCTTTCCTTTCCTTTCCTTTTCTTTTCTTTTTCTGTTTCTTTTTTTCTTTCTTTCTTTCTTTCTTTTTTTTTCTTTCATGCTGCAAAATATATCTTGATTTTTATCTTCCTGGGCCAAACTCTCTTCTTTTGTGAGCTTGTCTGAGGTAGATGGCTCTTGCTTTTCTCAGCGTGCGATTCCTCCTTGCCTTCCATTAGATCCCATGGAAAATCCTGGGCCACGGTGGCAAAATATTACCTCTGAACCACGAGAATCTTTGTCCCTGGGCTCTGGTGAGGCCTCAGTGCAAGTGGGCCAACCAGCCTGGCTTTGGGTAGTCCTGCTTGTGAGGTGGTCATGGTGGGGACGCTTCAGCGCTGCTGTGGGCTTGCAGGATTTGGAGCAAAGCTAGAAGTGGGGAGAATCAGAAGAGAGTCCTTGACTCTGGAGCCATTGATTAGTAGAGCCATTGACTCAAATGGTGAGACACTGGCACAGGTTGCTCAGGGACGTTGTGGATGTCCCCTTCCTGGAGGGGTTCAGGTTGGGTGAGGCCTTGAGCGACTTGGTTTAGTGGGAGACTTTCAAGGACGATCAGAGGGCTGGAGCACCTCTCCTGTGAGGACAGACTGAAGGAGTTAGGGCTGTTCAGTCTGGAGAAGAGAAGGCTCCCAGGAGACCTAATTGTGGCCTTCCAGTATCTGAAGGGGGCTCCAGGAAAGCTGGGGAGGGACTTTGGAGGGTGTCAGGGAGTGATAGGACTGGGGGGAATGGAACAAAACTAGAACTGGGTAGATTGAGATTGGATGTTAGGAAGAAGTTCTTCCCCATGAGGGTGGTGAGAGACTGGCCCAGGTTGCCCAGGGAGGTAGTGGAAGCCTCATGCCTGGAGGTTTTTCAGGCAAGCATGATGTGTCCCTGGCCATGGCAGGGGGGTTGGAACTAGATGGTCCCTGAGGTCCTTTCCAACCCTGACAATGCTATGATTTAGCCACCCTGAGCTGGGGGGAGGTAATGTGGAGAGGGAGGTAGAGGGGTGTCACTGAGGTCCTTTGGAAACAGGGGCTGGTTGTGGGGTGCCATCCCTAGCATCCTCTCCACCAAAGCCATCCCTTGGCAGAGGTGGTGAGGCAGGGTGAATGCTTTGCCTGCTCTTCCAGCAGTCAGCAAGGTTTTAAGGTGACTTTGCCCTGCCGGTTTGGTTTTGCAACGTTGACATTAAGGCAGATGCAGGTTGGTGTGAGTATGGAGAGAAGGAGCATTGAGGGCTCTCCTGCAGGGGGCTGTGCCTGCTCTTAATTCCATCCATGGGCACTTGAAGTGGTGGGTTTGTAAGAGGCAGGGTGCTGCAGTGTCCTGGGGTTTCTTCCCAGCTCTGCCACAGATTTGGACGGGAGCCCATGGTGGGATCCACCAGCATCCCTGACCCACTGGCATGGTTTGTGGTCTTGCTGGATGCCTGTGTAGGTGCTTCCTGAGCAGAGTGGTGCCTGTGAGCTCTCAGTATGGTGGTGGGAAGTGTCTGTGTCAGCAGACAGGGGTTCTCCCAAAGTAGGATGCTTCACTGCTGCTGCCATGGGTCGGTCGCTCATGGTTTGGAGGCTGGTTTTGGTCCCTGGTGGGCTCCAGGCTCTTGAACTGTCTCCTTGTCAGCTGGTTCAGTGCCACCCACTTTGTGGGCAAGCTGGAGGTGGTGGTGCTTGGATATGGAACTGTAAAGGGAATATAAATGGAATAAGTTTGCTGTTCCTACCTCCAGGGGTGGTGAGGGCTCAGGGTTTGTGCTCGGCAGCCCAAGCACAGTCCTGGCAGTGCTTAGTCATCTCTTGGGGCATCCAGGCACAGCACACATTGGAGACTTCTTGCTGCTTATATCTTGTAGTCTGTGTTAGGACAAAATCTGCCTGGCATTTTGGTTTCTCCTCCTGCTTCAGGCAGTGTCATAGATTTGGGCTTTATCTGAGTTCTGGGTTGGTTTCAGCTGTAGTTCTTGGCTGGGGGGGGGCGGTGTTTTTCGGCAAGGCTGGACCTGCTGTTGGCTGCCTTCAGGGATTTCCACACATCCCAGGCTGGCAGAGTGGATACTTTCTGTGGAAGGAAATCTTTTGGAGGAACCAGAGCAAACCACCATGTATATATCAGATATAAATACATAGAGAAGCGTAGGACAAAGCTAGATAGGTATGCAGAACTCCAGTAGATTTGCATGTTGGGGTATGTTTGTCTCTAGGGGAGGGCATTTAGAGCCACGGTGGAGGGAGGGAAATTGGGATAGGCAAAGCTGGGCAGGGGCTGGGAGCAGCTGGAGCCTGCTGGGGGTGGGGTTGGGAATGGACAGGCAGAGCTGCCCCATGGCCAGCGTGACCTGCACTGCATCCCTGCTGCACACAACCACGTCTCTCTTGACTTTATTATCCCTCCCTGCCATTGTTTTTTTGCTTTCATCATTGAGACTCACCCCTGGGCTGGGATATCAAGAGGCAGGAGCTGACAGGTCCTCTCCTCTGTGTGCCCACCACAGGGAGGGCACAGGATGGGGCAGAGCCTTCACCTTGCCTCATCGCTGGTGCAATCCTCGAGAGAAAAAGCATCGCCGGGCAGGAAGCTTTCCCTAAAGTCCCTCTAGATGCTGCTCAGCAGTCACTCATGTGAAAGCATCTTGCTTTGCATCTGTTCTTCCCTGCAAAGCATGAGTCAGAAGGGAGGAGAAGGATACAGCTAAATCTGTCCCTTGGGCTGAGGAACGCGGTGCCGGCTGTGCCAGCCGGTCCCAGCGGTGCCTCCTCGGCAGGACAAGATGTTCTTCACACTCTCTTGTCTCTCTTTTTTTTTTCTCTCCCCCATTTACTTTTATTTTTATAAGCCTCATTAGAAGGGCTTCCAGGATCTTGAAGCATTTAGAAGGGATCTGTTCACCCATCATGCCAGAGCTGGTACTGGCAAAGCGTACTGGTGCCGGGCAGGGGGGTGGCTGAGCGCTCGGTGCTCTCCAGGAGCCCATCCCTGTGCTGCCAGGGCACAGGATAGCCCTTAAACAAAACAGGATGTGTGCTCCCATTTCCCTCCTTCACTTTAGTTTTGGCCTTCTGGGTATTTTTTTTTACCTTTTGCTGAGTAGTTTTAATCCTCTCTGCCTGTGTTTGCCAGGCAGGAATCTCTGCATCCCAGCATGCTGAGGACCAGCGAGGAGCTGCTGGTCTCTGGGAAGGGGCTGGAGATGGGAACCTGTAGGCTAGATTTAGGCTGAGCATTAGGAGGAAGATCTTTGCAATGAGGGTGGTGAAACACTGGAACAGGTTGCCCAGAGAGGTGGTTGAGGCTCCATCCCTGGAGACATTGAGGGTCAAACTCAGGCACACACACAGAGAATCACCAAGGTTGGAAGAGACCTCAACTCAATGGGGTCCGCAGCAGCCTGCTCTAGTTGGAGAGGTCCCCGCTGACTGTAGGGGGGGTGGTGGACAAGATGCCCTCCAAGGGTCCCTTCCAACCCCATGCATTCTGTGGTTGTGTTCCCCTCCCCATATTTCCCCATTTCCCCCATTTTCAGTGCTTTGGCCTGCAGGTTTGTGCCATCAAAGCTGTTGCCTGTCACTTGTGTGGCAGTGGGCACCTTGCCCAGTGCTGCTGGGTGACCTCCGGATGCCTGCCAACGAGCATCCCTGGTCCCCAAGGCTCTTGCTCTCTTTTGATAGGTGCATGGATGGGAGAAGGACCATTCCTGGGGAGGGGGGTGGGGCTAGAGAAGCGGGGGGCAGAAGGGCTGGTCCAGGCTGAGGGGGGGTTTGGATGTGGAAAGCATGTGCTGTAGTGATAGCTAAGGGGTTTTATACTGGGTGCAGTGGGGTCTGGAGGGGCTGCCAGAGTTTGCCCAGGGGGTTTTTCTTTACCATCAAAACAACATTTTCTCTCCCCAGGAGGTAGGGAGGGTTTTATTTTGTGGGGGGGGGAGTGGGGGGGCTTTTATTCATGAGGTTGCCAAGTGGGGGGTGCCCATCTTCCCAGCACTCCCCCCTCTCTCTCTCTCTCTCTCTCTCAAGCACTTAACCTTAAAAAAAAAAGCACCCCACAAACAATAAAGCCTTGAGAAACGAGCCCCCAGCGTGGATCTCGGTGTATGGAACCCACCTTGTACATAAAATTAAGCAAATATATATTTACTTTCTATTTTAGGAGGTGGGGGGGGAGGGAGGGAGGGAAGGGTGGGTAAGAAGAGCTATTTAAAATAATTCCTTAGTCATAGGTACCAGAAACTTCTGTGCAGCATGAAGGGAAGGCTGGCAGAGGTGGGGAGAAGCCTTGAAGAGCGAATCTGGTTGTTTTTTACCTTCCGCTGCGCTTCGGCTTCGCCGCTTCTGCAGCCGCCTCTAAATAGACACAGGCACACAAAAAGAGGCTTATATATACAAATATATATATATATATATATACATAACAAAATAATAATGATGATGATAATTCTATATATCTAAGTCACATAGCTGTTTTATTTTTGTACCCATGCCTAGTGCTGTTTGAGCAATACGGTGGCGAGGAAGAGGAGGGTTGGGTGAGGCTTGGCGGGGAGGGCTCGGGGCGGGAGGGGGGGTGGAGGGGTGGGGTCTGCTGGCTCCGGTTGCTGTCCTGCTGCCAGCTCAGCGTTGCTGCTGTTTGCTGTCACTTTGCTGTTTCAATAGCTGGGGGGTGGGGAGGAGGGAAATATATGGAGAAGTGGGGGAGGGAGGGGGGAGCTTGGGCACCGCGTTGGCTGCCAGCTCGCCCGGTGCTGCAGGGAGGTGGTGGTGGTGGTGTTGCCACCACTGAGGGCTCTGTCTTGCTTGGGGGGCTTGTTTTCCTGAGAAGTGAGAGGAAATGTCAGCTCCAAGGGTGCTATTTTCAGCAGGAAGGATGAGGCTGGTTGCGACCCAGGGAGGTGGCACAGGATAGTCGGGGGGGGGACACACACACACATGGTGGGGACAAGCTCCCCGCGCTGCTACCTCGCTGGGTGCTGTTGGCCACCCGTCCTCAGCAGCTTCACGGCTCTTGAGGGTTTCTGGGACCCTCGTGTGCTTCATGGAGCCCTGCAGCGTGGCCCTTGGTGGGGTTTGTGTCTCCCCAGGTGCCTGGAGCAGGGCACCTTCTCTGTAGGAGTGTCAATACCTCTATGACAGGCAAAAGATCTCCCACCATCAGGGTGTTCTGGTGTCAGGGAGGGTGCCAGGGTAGGGTGCAGGGCTCTCCCTGTCCCGGTGAGGCAAATGGCATCAGGCCTTGGCTCGGTGAAGGAAAGGTGCTGGGGACGCTTGGTGCTCTTCCTGCATATCCATACGGACCCGCCGTGCTTCCCTGGCCCCTTCCCCTCTGTGCATGGTGATAGGGACAAGAGGCAGTTTTGGGGCTGAGTAATGAGCCCCCCCTCTGCATTCCTCAGGCCAGGATTTGGGGATTGCCTTCAGGCAGCGGCACTGGGGACTTGGTCTCCCCACGGGTTGGCTCCCAGGGTCCTTGGCCCTGTAGGGGTCCCAGATGCTGGGTTTGGGGCTCCGACGTCCCCGCAGCAAGGCAGGGGCTGGCATACATACCCTGGGGACCCTCATCCCTGCCAGCTGGGCAGAGGTCCCTCACTGTTGCCATGCCCCATCCCCAGTGGGCTGGGGGGCATGGATGTGAAGCCCAGGAGCTGGCCCCCTCGCAGCGGCACTGTGTCCTCCTAGGTGTCACCTGTACTTTCCATGATATTTCTGTCTTTGTTGGGTGGGGGTGGGGAGGGGGTAGGTTTTTTGGGGGGGGGGGGGAGGGGGTAGGGGTGGTGGTGGGTGGGTGGGATGTTTCTAATATCAAGCCAAGACTTGTTCAGCACCGATTCTTGCTCTCGAAGCAAAGCATGTTTGATGGGACTAACTTGCATTTATTAGCGGTAATTATGTAAGTGAGTATTTTATATGTTGAAAAGAGGGGAGGGGGGGGAAGAAACAAACAAACAAAACTCAAACAAACAAAACTCAAACAAACAAAAAGGATCTAAGGAGACAGAGAAGGGATGAGACTTTTTTTCTTTCAACCCAATTGGTATTGGGAAGGGGGCTGCATTGGTTCTCCCCCCACCCCACCACCCCCCCTAAAAGGCGCTGGGGGTTATTGCTGGGGGTGGGCTTAGGGGGGTGGGCAGCTTTCTCCTTTCCCCATCTCCCCTAGGATCACTGACAGGAAAAAAAACACCAACTCATAAACAAACCACAACTGGAGATGTTTACAAAGCACACAGTTCCACAGTACCTTCAGTTAACCCTCTGGGTGCCAAACAGACACATCAAGAGCTGCTCCTCCCTGCGTGCCGGGGGCCGGCAGCAGCGTCCTGCTTCCCTTGGCTTCGTTTTCGTTTGGTGATTTCGGTCTACACGCAGCCCTGCTTCCTCCAGCTGCCTGCATCTGCTGGGAGCTTGCTACTTGGGGGCGGGGAGGGGGCAGGGGGTGTCGTTGTTTGCTTCCCACCCCATCCCCATGTTCTTCCAGCTTGGTCTGTGGGGAAGAGCTGAGTGGGAAGGCGCCGATCTCTGCTCGGAGGGAGGTGCTGGTGCCCGCTCCCTGCCCTCCCACATGCACTTTAAGGCCAAACTGCTCTCTTTCTTTATTCTCTGGGGCTGGCAGAGAGCAAGCAGGGGATGCTCCTGTGGCTCCAAAGGGTTGCAGGACCTCTCCTGCGTAGCTGTGTGGCCTCTGGTCCCTCGGTGTTTCCCATATGGGAAAGCCCTGTGGAAATCCTTTTGGAAGCACCTCTGTGGCCCTAAGTTGCTTGAGCCATCGGAGATCACATCTGTGCGCCAGCTCCCACGGGGGCATCTCTTGGATTCCTTGGGGAGTATCCCTTGGATCCCCCAGTGAGGATCCCTAGGTTCCCTGGGGAGCATCTCCAGCTCTCCCTGGGGAGCATCCCTGCATCCCCCAGGGAAGCACCTTCAGCTTAACCCGGGAGAGCATCCCTGTGTGCCCCCCAGAGAGCATCCCTGACTCTCTCTGGGGAGCATCCCTTGGATCCCCTGGGGAGCACGTCCAGCTCTCCCAGGAGGACCATCCCTGCATCCCCCCAGAGAGCACCTCCAGCTCTCCCAGGGGAGCATCCCTGGCTCTTTGGGGGAATCCCAGACTATTTACCCCCCACTCCTTGGATAGGTTTGTAGAGTCTCTGAACCCTCACAGACCCTCCACAGGTAGCTCTTGATTTAATCCCCTCCTGACTCCGTAGTGTTTTCCCTTTAAGGCAGGATTTTCTTCTGGACCCAAGAGGTCTCTGGTGGCGTGGGACAACTTTTCCCCCTCCTTTTTTTTGTCTTCCAGAAGAATTTCTTGCCAATTTAAAGACCACCCAACCTCCTTTCCATCTCTTGAATGTCGAGTATTCCAATGTATAACACACGTTAGGGTGCTCTTTGGTGCTGTTTCAACAGGAACCAGTGGAACTGACTCTTTCTTTTTTAATGATAGTCCTAATCATCATCATCACCATAACAATAAAGGAGAAATTTAAGGACCACTGGTTCCATAACACTTGTCATTGTGATTTTTTGTTGTTTTCTTCTCTTTTTTTCTTCTCTTTTTTATTGTTTTCTTCTTTTTTATTCTATTCTTCTCTTTTTGGTTCTCTCTTATCCTTTCCCTTTCTCTTTCTCTTATCCTTTCCCTTTCTCTTTCTCTTATCCTTTCCCTTTCTCTTTCTCTTATCCTTTCCCTTTCTCTCTTTTATCCTTTCCCTTTCTCTTACCCTTTCCCTTTCTCTTATCCTTTCCCTCTCTCTCTCTTATCCTTTCCCTCTCTCTCTCTTATCCTTTCCCTCTCTCTCTCTTATCCTTTCCCTCTCTCTCTCTTATCCTTTCCCTCTCTCTCTCTTATCCTTTCCCTCTCTCTCTCTTATCCTTTCCCTCTCTCTTTCTCTTATCCTTTCCCTCTCTCTTTCTCTTATCCTTTCCCTCTTTCTCTCTTATCCTCTCCCTCTCTCTCTCATCCTCTCCCTCTCTCTCTCATCCTCTCCCTCTCTCTCTCATCCTCTCCCTCTCTCTCTCATCCTCTCCCTCTCTCTTATCCTCTCTCCCTCTCTCTTATCCTCTCTCCCTCTCTCTTATCCTCTCTCCCTCTCTCTTATCCTCTCCCTCTCTCTCTTATCCTCTCTCTCTCTTATCCTCTCTCTCTCTTATCCTCTCTCTCTCTTATCCTCTCTCTCTCTTATCCTCTCTCTCTCTTATCCTCTCTCTCTCTCTTATCCTCTCTCTCTCTCTTATCCTCTCCCTCTCTCTCTTATCCTCTCCCTCTCTCTCTTATCCTCTCCCTCTCTCTCTTATCCTCTCCCTCTCTCTCTTATCCTCTCCCTCTCTCTCTCTATCTTTTCCTCTCTCTCTCTCTCTCTCTATCTTTCCCTCTCTCTCTCTATCTTTCCCTCTCTCTCTTATCCTTTCCCCCCTTATCCTTCTCCCCCTTCTCTCTCTCATCCTTTGTCCTCCTCTCTCTCTCTCTCTCTTATCCTTTCCCCCTCTCTTTCTGTTTTTTTTTCTTCTTTTCTTTTCTTTTCTCTTTTACTTTTTCCACTGAGCAGTGAGTAGCTCTCAGCTGCCCAATCTCTGTGGCATTGATTTGTTTCTTTCAGCTGACCTTGTGCCCTGCGAGCCAGGGGAGGGGCTGTGTGTGCTAGAGGTTTAGCTAGGGGGCACCCTTGGCTTCAAGGTGTTCAAACTTGGCACACAGCAAAAAAAGAAGAGGAGAACATTGGATGGGAGCTAGAGGGTTAGTTTTTGAAACTTCAGGTATGTTCCTCAAAATAAAACAAAACAAAACTGAACAAATACTAAAAATCCATTAAAAAACACTAAAAAAAAGGAAACACTATTTTTTCAGTCAGTTTTCCTTTTTCTTCCTTTTTCTTCCTTTTTCTTCCTTTTTCTTCCTTTTTCTTCCTTTTTCTTCCTTTTTCTTCCTTTTTCTTCCTTTTTCTTCCTTTTTCTTCCTTTTTCTTCCTTTTTCTTCCTTTTTCTTCCTTTTTCTTCCTTTTTCTTCCTTTTTCTTCCTTTTTCTTCCTTTTTCTTCCTTTTTCTTCCTTTTTCTTCCTTTTTCTTCCTTTTTCTTCCTTTTTCTTCCTTTTTCTTCCTTTTTCTTCCTTTTTCTTCCTTTTTCTTCCTTTTTCTTCCTTTTTCTTCCTTTTTCTTCCTTTTTCTTCCTTTTTCTTCCTTTTTCTTCCTTTTTCTTCCTTTTTTTCTTCCTTCCTTTTTTTTCTGTTGGTTCTGTAAAGGATTTACAAATAAACCTGACATGATGGTGCTGTACCAAAGCCTTATATGAAACTTATTCCATGCTCTATATAATCTCTCTGTATCTGTGTTGTTGCTCTTGGCCTGGGTGCTCTCCATGGCCAGCAAAATGCCAGCAGGAGGGACCGAGGGTGGCACACTCAGTGTTGGCATCCCCTTGACAAAGGCCAAGCTCCTGCCTGGGGCTGGGCCAGGACCCTGGGGAGAGGAAGCCAAATTTCAGCAGCGCTCCCTGAAGGGGCACAAATGGGGGTCCCTCACCCCTAAATTTCACCATCACTCCCCAAGGGGCACAAATGGGGGTCCCTCACTCCTACATTTCACCATCACTCCCCAAGGGGCATAAATGAGGGTCCCTCACCCCTAAATTTCACCATCACTCCCCAAGGGGCACAAATGAGGGTCCCTCACCCCTAAATTTCACCATCACTCCCCAAGGGGCACAAATGAGGGTCCCTCACCCCTAAATCTCAGCATCACTCCCCAAGGGGCACAAATGAGGGTCCCTCACCCCTAAATCTCAGCATCACTCCCCAAAGGGGCACAAATGAGGGTCCCTCACCCCAAACTCTTCGACTGGGTGCTAGCCTGCCCTTGGCAGGTAACCGAGACCTCGCCAAGCACTGCCCGCTCCTCCCAGCTGCAGGCAGCGGCTGGGCAAACTCAGAGCTCATCTGTAAAGGGGGTAACACCCCGCTTGAGCCCCCTCCTCAGCCCCCCACCCTCAGCCTGGGAGGGGGACACTTTTACATCTTCCAGCTCAGCGCTTGGCCAAAGCAGACCTCAGCTGCCTCTCGCCCTGCCCTTCCCCATCCTCCCCAGGGGCGAGGGGGGGAACGCCCAGCCGGGAGCTGGCTCTGCTTTGAGAGCTCTAAGCAATAATGCCAACCTGCCCAGACCGTTGGGTGTCCCTTTTGGCTCTTGGACTGTTGCCAGCGAACGAGTTAGATGCTAGCAAGCCAACCAAAAGTGGGAGAAGGGGGAGAGTTGGAAGCCCTGCCTTACTGGGAGGAGTAGCTGCTCCCTCGGTCTCTTTGCCTGGTGGGATTTGAAGCCCTTCGCTGAGTGCTTAACAATCTTCTTGCTGGTAACATTGCATGGTCCTAGGTTTGGTTTCTGTTGTTGTTGTTGTTGTTGGGTGGTGGGGGCTTACTTCTCTTTTGGTTTTGGGTTGTTTTGGGGTTGTTTTTTTAATTGTTATTATTATTATCATCATTCTTTTTCCAACTCTAATGTACCCACTCTGAAGAAATTCTGGCAGTGTTGCAATGTTACATCCAAGTAGCCATGCTGGAGGAGGAGGAGGAGGAGGAGGCTGAGGCTGATGGTGATGGGTTTTGGAATCGATTTAACTTGCTCCTCATGTAACACCCTGCTTCAGAAATGTTTTGTATTTTGATATAAATAAACCATTTGCTACAAAACAAAGAGGACAAGAAGAATGGAAGGCTCTTCTTTCATTTTCTTTTTGGCTGGCCCCTGGTTTGGGTTGGAAGGGTTGGGGAAGAGGGAAGGGGATTGCCCCAAGGAGGTTGGCAGAGGGGATGCTTCTCTCTTGGGGTGTGGGAAGGTGCTGGGCGTCCCGTGGGGTGTAAAGGTTTAGGACAAGGGGCAAGGGGTATAAACTACAGCACAGAAAGTTCCACCTCAACGTGGGGCCACAACAACCCCAGGCAATGCTACAGGCTGGGGGCAGAGTGGCTGGAGAGCTGCCAAACAGAATGGGACCTGGAGGTACTGATAGACACCTAGCTGAACATGAGCCAAAGGTGTGCCTGAGAAGGCCAAGGGCATCCTGGCCTGCATCAGGAAGAGTGTGGCCAGCAGGAGCAGGGAAGTCCTTGTGCCCTGTGCTCAGCACTGCTTAGGCTACACCTTGAGTCCTGTGTCCAGTTCTGGGCTCCTGAGGTCAAGAAGGACATTGAGAGACTTGAAGGTGTCCAGAGAAGGGCAAGGAGGCTGGGGAGGGGTCTGGAGCACAGCCCTGTGAGGAGAGGCTGAGGGAGCTGGGGTTGCCTAGCCTGGAGAAGAGGAGGCTCAGGGGAGACCTTCTTGCTCTCTCCAGCTCCCTGAAGGGAGGTTGTAGCCACGAGGGGGTTGGTCTCTTCTCCCAGACAACCAGCACCAAAACAAGAGGACACAGTCTCAAGCTGTGCCAGGGGAAGTTTAGGCTGGAGGTGAGGAGGAAGTTCTTCCCAGAGAGAGCTATTGGCCATTGGGATGTGCTGCCCAGGGAGGTGGTGGAGTCCCCATCCCTGGAGGTGTTCAAGAGGGGATTGGATGTGGCACTTGGAGCCATGGTTTAGTAGTCATGAGGTGTTGGGTGACAGGTTGGACTTGATGATCTCTGAGGTCTTTTCCAACCTTGTGGATTCTATGATTCTTGACTGTAAGGGTCACAGAGTCCTGGAGCAGGCTGCCCAGAGAGGTTGTGGAGTCTCCTCTGGAGACTTTCAAGGCCCATCTGGATGTGTTCCTATATGACCTGTGCCAGGTTGTGTGGTCCTGCTCTGGCAGGGGGGTTGGGCTTGATGATCTCTGGAGGTCCCTTCCAACCCCTAACATCCTCTGATCCTGTGATCCTGTGTTTCCATGCCTTGGGGTGCCCCAGGACGTGTCCTGCTGGGTCTCTGAGCTATGCAGGCACACAGGACTTGGGTGGTGCCTCCAGCCTTCAGCCACACTTCTTGCCCTTTGCTATCCTCTTCAGCCACCTCCATCTCCCTTGGGATGTGGGAGGGTGTGTGGGGTGAAAAAAAGACCCTTCAATACTTCAGTGTGCCCCAGGGTATGTCCTTTTCAGTCTCTGAGCTACACAGCCACAGAGGGCTTCTTGAGGGTGGTGTCTCCAGCCACACTTGCCCTTTGCTATCCTCTTCAGCCATGCTCACAGGATGGCTTATGAAAAACCCTCTAAGGGTTGTGCCCTGCCCCACAGCTGGGTGCCACAGTCTTGGCTCCCATGGGTGCCCTGAATTAGGTTTTGCTCCTTTGGGATTTGCCCTTCCATAGAATCACAGCATTATCGAATGGTTTGGGTTGGAGAAGACCTTAAAGGTCACCCAGTTCCAATCCCCCTGCCGTGGACAGGGACACCTCCCACTAGCCCAGGCTGCTCCAGGCTCCCTTGTCCCTGTTGCTATGGGAGCCCTGTGCTGGGACACGGGTGCCATGGTAGCAGTTCTGGCTCTGACTCAATAGTCTGCCAGGCCCAGGACGTTGGCAGTGGCACCACGGAGCAGCCAGGATGATCATCTCCACGTGGCTGGTGTACCTCCTCATACCGAAATTCATCATCGTGCTCTTCCCCTGTGTAAGTGCCTCAAGAAGCAGTGGGATGGGAAAAGGCCTTCACTGGGGGCTTGGCAGCAAGTTTCCTCTGCTGCCAGGGGTGCTGGCCAGGATGGGGGCTCACCAGCCACCTCCCTTCCAGGCTATTCCTGCGGTGGAGGTGGGGACAGCGCCACTGATGGAGCAGCAGCTGCGTGAGGTGCAGCTGAGGCGTGTGAATGCTCCCCTAGGGGAGCCTGGGATTGAAATCCAGGGAGGCTTTCCCAGGATTTCATGCCAAGGCAGGGTTGGGATGGGGTGGGATGGAATGGAAGGTCCTCCCAGTGGGGTACTTGTGGTTGAGAGTGGCTTTGCTGCCTTTGCAGATGAAGGAGGGGGGCTTCCGGGCTTTCCTCATCAGGAGAGTCCGGCGCAACGCAGTGGTCGATGCCCTTGGGGAGTCCTCCGGCAGCTCTGGCAGTGAGTGTGAGCCCACAGATTGGGATCCATCTTCTGAGGGTGGCTGTGCCCCAGAGCAGTGTCTGGGATCTTGGCAGATGCCGGGGATGGAGTCCTGGGTGATGGTCTGGCATTAGATACAGCCTTGGCTAAGAAACCTTCCCATCTGCACCCTTGGAGGCAGCCAGCTTCGGCCACCCTGTCACCATGCCTTGCCCAGGGTCTCCCCATCCCATGGGTCCTCCTGCCCTGAACACCTCACCCCCCTCTGCTATTGGCAGGACAATGTGACTCCCATTGCACACCCACTGTGATGGTCACTCAGCCACTCCTTCCTGGAGGGCAGAGCCACACTCTGCCTCTTGAGGCTGAATTAAAGCCCCGTGGTGCCCACTGGGACTGGCTGGGAATGGGGCTGGAAGTGCCAGCTGCTGGGCTGGGGAGCTTGGTGGTGGCAGCTGCAACACCTGAGGGAACCAGCATGATGCTTGCAGCCAGAGCTGGGTCTGCTGCATGCTGAGAGACAAAGTGGTGCAGGAAGAGCTGCAGCAGATGGGAACCTCTGAGCATCCTTCACCACCTTGGTGGGGCTGCCATGTCCCCCAGGGCTCCTCTCACCCAGATTCCCCACGTGCTCTGGCTTGCTGGCCCTTGGCAGGTTGCAGCTCAGGCTCCCACTCACCCTGCTCCTGGGAGTGAAAGCCTGTGGGCTTCACACCCCATCCCCTGCAAGGAGAGAGGGTTGGTTGATCCTGGTGGGAAGCAGAGCACCTTCTAACCTTCCTGTGTACCCCCTAACCTTGGCTTGCTGCATCACCTCCCAGCAGGTTCACCAGGCCAGAATCAGATTTGCAGATGCTACTTTTGAGTGAGAACTAGGAGGTAAGAGAGCCCCAACCCTGTCTGATGAAGCAAGGCTGGACAAGGAGCCCTATCCTTCACTGTCTCCTTTGGGGCCACCTGCTGCTGCAGCTTCCCTTTCTCATCCTTTTTCCTCCAGGTTGAGCTGCTCTCCATTCCTCTGTACCGGTGCCTTTGAAGTTTGGTGCTCGTTCATCTGGAAGCACCTCCTCTGCTAATAAAATCCGTGTTCAGCATCAGAGCTTGTGCCTTGCGCGGGACCCTGCGGTGCGCGGTGCTGCGGTGTCCCCAGCCTGGCTGGTGGCCGTGCCGCGAGGTGGCGGTGCCGGCTTGGCAGCTCGCAGCACCGCCGGAGGTGAAGGAACAGCGAACCGGGGAGAAGAGGCCGCCCTGACCACCTCCAGCATCGCTCCCCTCTGAGTATCCCCCTGTGGGGCTGGGATGGAGGGGCAGGATGTTTTCGTGCATCTGCCTTTCCCTTGAGCGGTCCCTGCTGCCCCCACCCCGCTGCTGAGATCCCCTCGCTCTTGCCACCCCCAAACCTCCCTGCCCCGGGTTTTGGGGCTGTGGGAAGGGACAGGTCATGAAAGTCTCCAGAGAAGGAGACTCCACAGCCTCTCTGGGCAGCCTGCTGCAGGGCTCCAGCACCCTCACGGCAAAAAAGTTTCTCCTCATGCTGAGGTGGAACCTCCTGGGTTCCTGTTTGTGTCCATTGCCCCACCACAGGACACCACTGACAAGAGCCTGGCCTCTTCTTCTTGCCCCCCACCCTTCAGATATTTATAGACATTAACAAGCTCTCCTCTCAGGCTCCTCTTCTCCAGGCTAAGCAGCCCCAGGTGGGGGCTGTGGAAGTGACCTTCCTCTGCATCCCTGCCTGCTCAGGGGGCTTAACTGGGAAGCTCAGAGCTGGTACCCAGCAACGCTGCACACCCTGAGCTGCATCCTCGACACCCCAAGGGTGCTGGGGAGCTGTGCTGCATTTGGGAGGGGGTGGCTCTAAGCCAAACCCCCAAGGCAGGCTCTAAGAGGTCCCAGTCCTGCTCCCTACCCTCAGTTTTCCGTGTCCTAGCTGACAAGGCAGCTGGGGCTTGGTGATCTTTATCAGGGGCCGGGGGTGTTCCCCAGCGCCTTGCACCTCCCCCCTGGGAAATGAGAGTTGTGTGGTGCTCAGGACAGCATGGGGAAAAGCTGGGCAGGAGGTGAGGGAGGTCCCTTGCAGTGTGGAGAGCAGCTTTGTGCTAGCTGAGTTGTGCCTTCACTGCCAGCTCCCCAGCTCCAAGAGAGGTTGTCCAAAACCTCAGCTGGGATCTCCATCCTTGCTGCTAGAGCCACGGGCACTTTCCCTCCTTCATCCTGTTCTGGTTGCACCAGGATGAAGGAGCTAAGGGTGGGAGAAAACAAACCTTCATCAAGGTGACAGACTGCAGGCAGCTGGGGGAGGCGCAGAGCTGGGGGAGGTGAAGAGTTGGGGAGACGCAGGGCTGGGGAGGCGCAGGGCTGGGGGAGGCGCAGGGCTGGGGATGCTGCCATCCCCTCCATACTGTTCTCCTGACTTCTACCTTCAGCCCCAGCCCTGCATGGAGCAAGAGGTGAGCATCTTGGGTGCTGTGTGCCCCCACTTGCCCCCACTTTGCTCTCCCACACAGCCCCCGTCCATTGCTGTCCCTGCTCCCCATCCCCTGTGCACCCCCAGCTCCTAGCCCAGCATCTCCCAGACGCCGTGCCTTGGCAGCTCCTCTCTGCCATCCCCTGGCTCTGGCGAGCGCAGGGCAGCCCTGGTGCTGCCCTGGTGCTGCAAGTGTGGGGGCACAGCAGTGGTGTTAGCAGCCCCTCAGGCCAACATCCTCCCCGTGCCAAACTGTGGAGCCGTTTGGGGTTGCTGTGGCAGGGAGCAGAGAGATGGCCGTGGTGCTGACCCCGGCAGGACAGCAGCCTGCTCTGCAGGAGGTCCCCGCTGGGTTTTTATCAGCATTAGCATCCAATATCCCCCAGCTGCTTCGTCTTTGCTTTGCATTTATCGATATTACCAGAGCTGATCCTCCAGTCCCCCCTCCCTGGGTTTATTAATATTGCCCTCTGATCTGCAGGAAGCAGCCATGCTTTATATTCCAGCCCCATCCCCAGCTTCTCCAAGCCCCTACGCCATGTTTAATTAGATTTTCTCCTTGGCTCAGGCAAACACAAATTGAGCTCCTGGTATCTTTCTCCTGGGCTGGAGCTGGTGCCTGGCTGAGGCACACAGCATCCTCCAGCCCATTAATATGCTGGTGCCACACAGGGCTGGTGCACATCTGCAGGGGCTTGCCCGTGGGACATGATGATTTTAATCCCCCCCCCCCCCCACCTCCCCTTTCTCATGCTTTATATGGATGGCATTTAACCTGGCAGGGAAATAGGTTTGCCCACAGGCTTCGGGGTGGCTGGGTTGAGGGCTGCTGATTAGGAAGCGGCTCAGGGGCCTCAATCTGAGCTCAGGGGATGCTGCTGCTGACCCTTCTCCCATCCTGTCACCCCCTGCTCCTGGGCTGCTGATGTCATCTCCCAAGGGGTCCTCCTGGCTGTTGGCTTTCTCCAGGCTGGCTGCGGGGCAGGACCCTGGGGAGGGGCTCTGGCCTCTCCCCGTTGCTCAGTGGCTGCCTTCCCAGATCAGAGGGAAGGGAAATTGTTTATGCAAAGTTTGTCAGTTCCTGCAGGCATGAAGGGAAGCGCTGATTGTTCTCCAGCTATCTCAAATCTTTTGCCAATTTCCAAGATTAAACATTTTCCCTGCCTCTTGCAGGGGTGGTTGGAGTTCACACTTTGATTTCCAGCCTGGCTGTCCAGCAGACACCTCAGTTCCATTGATCATTGGTTTGTTGTTGTTGTTAATTATTACTTCTTTATTTCCACCACACCACCCCCCCCCCCCCCTAATTTTTTCCTCCTGCCATGGTCTCACCCTCTGTGTGTTTCTCCTGGGGAATACAGGAGGGAATCTGGAGGAGGACGCTCACATAGAGACCACCCTAGGGCTGGGTCAGGCCTTCTTGACCAACCTGTGATTCCACAAGGCAGGATCCTAGAATGGATTGGGTTGGAAGGGACCTTAAGGATCATCCAATTCCAACCCCCTGCCATGGGTTTGGGATGGAAGAGACCCTAAGGATCATCGGGTTTCAACCCCCTGCCATAGGTTTGGTTGGAAGGGACCTTAAGGATCACCCAGATCCAACCCCCTGCCATGGGTTTGGGTTGGAAGGGACCTTAAGGAGCATCCAGTTCCAACCCCTTGCCATGGGTTTGGGTTGGAAGGGACCGTAAGGAGCATCCAGTTCCAACTCCCTGCCATGGGTTTGGGTTGGAGGGACCTTAAAGATCATCCATTTCTCCCCCCCTGCCATGGGTTTGAATTGGAAGGGACCTTAAAGATCATCGAGTTCCAGTCCCCTGCCATGGGTTTGGGTTGGAAGGGACCCTAAGGATCATCCAGTTCTCCCCCCTGCCATGGGTTTGGGTTGGAAGGGACCATAAGGATCAACCAGTTCCAACCCCCTGCCATGGGTTTGGGATGGAAGGGACCTTAAAGATCATCCAGTTCCAAGCCCCTTGTCATGGGTTTGGGTTGGAAGGGACCTTAAGGATGATCCAGTTCCAACCCCCTGCCATGGGTTTGGTTGGAAGGGACCTTAAGGATCATCCAGTTCCAACCCCCTGCCATGGTCAGGGATGCCTCCCTCTAAACCAGGATGCTCAAGGCCCTGTCCAATCCCCAGCTCCCTCAGCCAATCCTCACAGGTCTTGTGCCCAGGACCCTTCACCACAGCTCCACAGCCCAGCACTGCGCGTGACGAATGCTGGTGCCGCTCAGCACGTTGCTGAGGCCACCTTGGCTGCTGTCTGTGCCTGACATGGTGCCTGCTGGCAGGGGGGCAGCTGGGCCAGCCTGGGCCAGCCTGCTGGGAGCTGCCCCATTTGCATACCCTGGGTGAGCCTATGAATTATGCAGCCTCCACGGCGCGTCCGGAGGAACCGGCTGCAACCTGCAAGTGTTGGAAAGCAAATTTATCTTCATGTCTTATTGATTTATTTGCCTTTCCTCTTTTCTTTCAAGCTTGGGCAGCTGCAGCAAGGAAGGGAAACCAGCCTGGGCGGTTCAGTCGGACAATGTTTCCCCCAGCCGTAGCCAAGAGGTCCCTTTGGGCTTCTCCGCTTGCAGGATGGAATCACAAAGCTGAGAGCTGCTGAAGAGAGACCAAGCTCTGCTGAGAGTGCTTCTGGGGGGGGGGGGGCAGGAGCCTGGGAATGGTTCACAGAGGGGGTAACTGTGGCTGGTCAGTCTGGAGAAGAGAAGGCTCCCAGGTGACCTCATTGTGGCCTTCCAGGATCTGAAGGGGGCTCCAAGAAGGCTGGGGAGGGACTGCTCAGGATCTCAGGCAGTGCTAGGACTAGGGGGAATGGAATGAAGCTGGAGGTGGGGAGATTGAGGCTGGAGGGGAGGAGGAAGTTCTTCCCCATGAGAGTGGTGAAGCCCTGGAATGGGTTGTGCAGGGAGGTGGTTGGGGCCCTGTCCCTGGAGGTGTTTGCAGCCAGGCTGGCTGAGGCTGTGGCCAGGCTGATGTAGTGTGGGGTGTCCCTGCCCATGGCAGGGGGGTTGGAACTGGCTGATCCTTGTGGTCCCTTCCAACCCTGAATCATACTATGATACTATGAACTGGGTTTGGTGACATCAAGGATGACATCAAGGATGACATCAAGGATGCTCATAGATGAAGTCTTGGAGCATGGATGCTCAGGAACGGTGTCTTGGGCCATGGAGAGGTAAGCAGGGGGGTGGCTGCAGGCTGCTAGGTGTGCATGTGAGAGCACACAGCCCCAGGATGTCATCTGCAGCCAGGCTGTGGATCTGGGTCTGCCCTGGTTTGGCAGCCTCAGGCAGGCACATCACTGTGTTGGGAGCAAATCAGAGAATCATAGAATCAATCAGGCTGAAAAAGACCTCAGAGATCATCAAGTGAAACCTATTACCTAACACCTAACACCTCCTGACAACTAAACCATGGCTCCAGGTCCCACATCCAATCCCCTCTTGAACACCTCCAGGGATGGGGACTCCACCACCTCCCTGGGCAGCACATTCCAATGGCCAATTCCTCTTGCTGGGAAGACCTTTCTCCTCACCTCCAGCCTAAACCTCTTCTGGCACAGCTTGAGACTGTGTCCTCTTGTTCTGCTGCTGGGTGCCTGGGAGAAGAGACCAACCCCCACGTGGCTACAACCTCCCTTCAGGCAGTTGGAGAGAGCAAGGAGGTCTCCCCTGAGCCTCTTCTTCTCCAGGCTAAGCAACCCCAGCTCCCTCAGCCTCTCCTCACAGGGCTGTGCTCCAGACCCCTCCCCAGCTTTGTTGCCCTTCTTTGGGCACATTCAGATGTCTCAGTGTCCTTCTTAAACTGAGGTAGGTGCTGGCCATGGCTGTGCTGCAGCAGAGGAGCCAGAGCTCAGCTGGTGGAGGTCCTGCTCCCAGCTTTCCTGGTGACCTGCTGTGAGAGTTGGTCCTCCACAGGCAGCACCACCAGCTCCTAAGCAGCAGCCAGGCTTGAGGACACATCAGCAGATTTGTCCTCAGCAGGGCAGAAGTGCACCCATCCATTATCACACTTTCTCCATTGTCTCCTTGTCCATCCATCTATCCTTTCCACTCATTAACTCCACCACCTGCTTCTTCATTTATCTCCTCTCCTCACCAGTAAATCATTCCCACCTCCCCTCCCTGCACACATGGGAGAACTACCTCTGGGTCCCCTCCTCATCCTGGGCCCCCTCCTCATCCTGGATCCCTAGAGCCATGGCTTTGTTTTCATCTTGATATTCAGAGCTCTATCCAGGAGGAAAGCTCCCAAGTCCATGATGCTGATCAGAGGGCTGGAGCAGCTCTCCTGTGAGGACAGACTGAAGGAGTTGGGGCTGTTCAGTCTGCAGAAGAGAAGGCTCCCAGGTGACCTCATTGTGGCCTTCCAGGATCTGAAGGGGGCTACAGGAAGGCTGGGGAGGGACTGCTCAGGATCTCAGGCAGTGCTAGGACTAGGGGGAATGGAATGAAGCTGGAGGTGGGGAGATTGAGGCTGGAGGGGAGGAGGAAGTTCTTCCCCATGAGAGTGGTGAAGCCCTGGAATGGGTTGTGCAGGGAGGTGGTTGGGGCCCCAGTCCTGGAGGTGTTTAAGGGCAGGCTGGCTGAGGCTGTGGCCAGGCTGATCTAGTGTGGGGTGTCCCTGCCCATGGCAGGAGGGTTGGAACTGGCTGATCCTTGTGGTCCCTTCCAACCCTGAATGATACTATGATACTATGATCCTATGAAGTCCTTTGGGGCTTTCTTCTATCTTTTATGAGAGGTTCTGAAAGCTCAGGGGGCTTTAATTTACCCAACATGCTCAGGAACATGGGAAGGAAATAGGATGTGATGAAAATTGGGATACCATCCATGAGGAAAACTCTCAAGTCCTTTGGGGCTTTATTCTATCTTTTATGACAGTTTCTAACAGCTCAGGGGCTTGGATTTATCTGTTGTGATGGGTCCAAAATCATAGAATCACAGAATCAATGAGGTTGGAAAAGACCTCAAGGATCATCAACTCCAACCTGTCACCCAACACCTCCTGCCTACTAAACCATGGCTTCAAGTGCCACATCCAATCCCCTCTTGAACAATTCCAGGGATGGGGACTCCTCACCTCCCTGGGCAGCACATCCCAATGGCTAACAACTCTCTCAGTGAAGAACTTTCTCCTCACCTCCAGCCTAAACCTCCCCTGGCACAGCTTGAGACTCTGTCCTCTTATTCTGGTGCTGGTTGTCTGGGAGAAGAGAGCAGGATGCAGGCCAGGATGCCCTTGGCCTTCTTGCCCACCCCCCCCACCCCCCCACCCCCCTCTGGGACACACTACTGGCTCATGTTCAGCTGCTGTCCACCAGCACCCCCAGGTCCCTCTCTTCCTGGCTGCTCTCAGCCACTCTGCCCCCAACCTGTAGCACTGCCTGGGGTTGTTGTGGCCAAAGTGCAGCCCCTGGCACTTGGACTTGTTCAATGCCATCCTGTTGGACTCTGCCCATCTGTGCAGCCTGGCAAGGTCACTCTGCAGAGCCTTTCTACCCTCTAACAGCTCAACTCCTGCCCCCAGCTTGGTGTCATCTGCAAATTTACTGCTGATGGACTCAATGCCCTCATCCAGATCATCAATAAAGATACTGAACAGGCTGGGGCCCAGCACTGCTCCCTGGGGCACACCACTGGTGCCTGGCTGCCAGCTGGCTGTGGCACCATTCACCACCACTCTCTGGGCTCAGCCTCCAGCCAGTTCCTAACCCAGCTCAGAGAGCTGCTGTCCCAGCCAGGGGCTGACAGCTTGGCCAGGAGTTTGCTGTGGGGGATGGAGTCAATGTCCAGGCAGACTACATCCACAGCCTGCCCCACATCCAGCAGGCAGTCACCTGGGCATGCTCAGGAACCTGGGAAGGGAATGGGACCTGCTGAAATTCAGGGCTCCATTCAAGAGGAAAGCTCCCAGCTCCCTTGGGGGCTTTATTCTACCTTTTATGCTGGGTGCTCAAAGCTGTTGTGATGAGTCCAAAATGCTGAGGAAGCAGGAGAGGGAATGGAACCTGCTGAAATTCAGGGCTCCATTCAAGAGGAAAGCTCCCAGCTCCCTTGGGGGCTTTATTCTCCCTTTTATGCTGGGTGCTCAAAGTTGTGATGAATCCACCAAGCTCAGGAAGCAGGGGAGGGAATGGAACCAGCTGAAATTCAGGGCTCCATTCAAGAGGAAAGCTCCCAGCTCCCTTGGGGGCTTTGTTCTACCTTTTATGCTGGGTTCTCAAAGTTGTGATGAATCCACCAAGCTCAGGAAGCAGGGAAGGGAATGGAACCTGCTCTGTTCCTGGGTGATAGACCGTGGGTACCACTCACATCCACACTCCACCTGCCTTCTCCAGCATCCCCAGAACCACCCTTAGCTCCCACCCCTCCCAGCCCTGCCCCTTCTTCCCTGCTCCCCCCAGCAGCAAAGGTTAGCTGGGCTCAGCCAGCCAGCCGGCTGCCCAGATTCCTGCTCCCTGGGGCTAATTACGGAACAACATTAGATAAAAGTCAACATATGTTGTAAGAGGCACCATGTATCACCGCCTGACAGCTCCTAACAATGTGCTCATGTAACAGCTGTCAGGCTGCCCGGCTCCGGAGTGAGGAGCGTGTTGATTTATGGAGATCAGCTCTGCCCCGGCGCCCCGGCCCGGCGCGGCAGCGCCCCTCCCGCACGGCTCTGTCCCCAGGCAGCCTCGGCCGGGACCCTCCCTGCTGCCCCCAGCCCTGCTGCGCTCCCAGATGTGCCTGTGGCTGCCAGGCTGAGCTCCTGCTGCTCCCTCTGCGTGGTGCTGCCAGCCACAGGAGGTTCCACGCGTTGGCCGCAGCAACCCCAGGCAGTGCTACAGGCTGGGGGCAGAGTGGCTGAGAGCAGCCAGGCAGAGAGGGACCTGGGGGTGCTGGCTGATGGTAGGCTGAACATGAGCCAGTAGTGTGCCCAGGCAGCCAAGAAGGCCAAGGGCATCCTGGCCTGCATCAGGAAGAGTGTGGCCAGCAGGAGCAGGGAAGTCATTCTGCCCTGTGCTCAGCACTGCTCAGGCCACACCTTGAGTCCTGTGGCCAGTTCTGGGCTCCTCAGTTGAAGAAGGAGATTGAGAGACTTGAAGGTGTCCAGAGAAGGGCAAGGAGGCTGGGGAGGGGTCTGGAGCACAGCCCTGTGAGGAGAGGCTGAGGGAGCTGGGGTTGCTTAGCCTGGAGAAGAGGAGGCTCAGGGGAGACCTCATTGCTCTCTCCAACTTCCTGAAGGGAGGTTGTAGCCAGGTGGGGGTTGGTCTCTTCTCCCAGGCAAGCAGCACCAGAACAAGAGGACACAGTCTCAAGCTGTGCCAGAGGAGGTTTAGGCTGGAGGTGAGGAAGACATTCTTCATAGAGAGAGAGATTGGCCATTGGAATGTGCTACCCAGGGAGGTGGTGGAGTTACCATGAAGGTGTTTAGGAAGAGCCTGGATGAGGCACTTGGTGCCATGGTTTAGCTGATCAAATGGTGTTGGGTGATAGGTTGGACTTGATGATCTCAAAGGTCTTGAAGGACACCTTCAAGTCTCTCAATATCCTTCTTAAGCTGAGGAGCCCAGAACTGGACACAGGACTCCAGGGGTGGCCTAAGCAGTGCTGAGCACAGGGCACAAGGACTTCCCTGCTCCTGCTGGCCACACTCTGCCTGATGCAGGCCAAGTGTGGCTGTGTACAAGGCTCCTGCATCTTGCTGCTGAAGTGCTTGGGTACAGGTTGGCCAAGGAAAGGAAGGTGGGGGAGCCCCTGGCTGTGTTCAGATTCACAGAATCATTTGGATTGGGATGGACCTCAAAGCTCATCCACTTCCAAACCCCTGCCATGGGCAGGGACACCTCCCACCAGCCCAGGTTGTTCAAGATCTCATCCAACCTCAAAACTCCAAACACTGCTCTGCCTCTCTCCAGGCTCACTCTGGGTACAGGACAGCTTGAGACAGGAGCCACAGGGGCTCAGAACTGACTCAAAGCACCTGGACAAGGGGTGAGTGGGCTGAATCATAAAAAGGTCTGGTGTGGAAGAGACCTTAAAGGTCATCATGGAAGGGACACCTCCCACCAGCCCAGGATGCTCAAGGCCTCATCCAACCTGCCCTTGAACACCTCCAAGCAGGGCACATCCACAGCCTCCCTGGGCAACCTGTTCCAGTGTCTCCTCACCCTCACTCTAAAGAATTCTTCCTCATCTCCAGTCTCAATCTCTCCTCTTCCAGCTCAAAGCCATTGTCCCCCCCTCCTGTCACTCCCAGCCCTTGCCAAAAGTCTCTCTCCACCTTGGGGTGGCAAAAGGGGAATTGAAAAGTGAATCAGCCTGAGCTTTTTCACAGGCAAACCAACCACTCCAGCAGCATGTCCCAGGAAAAAAAGGAAGGAGGGATCCCAGGTTTGCTTACTGTGCAAGGACCTTCTGCTTGGAGAATTGGTACCATGTCTTATTTGAACATGCAACCAAAGACTTCTGGAACTGAAGTTTAAGTCAAACTTCAAATACACCAGGCAGAAAACATTCCCCTACCAAGGGGAAGCACTTGTGGTGGGCTCAGGGCAGGCTAAGGACACAGCTCCCAGCTGCAGGGAGCTCCCTGGGGACCTGACACTGAAAACTCCCCTGGTGACACTCCAGGAATCCCAACTTACAGAACTCCTTGGCCCAATTTCAGCAGAGCACCCAGATCATCCCTGTGGGAACTGGGGTCCTCCTGATGCTGAGCACTCGAGGGATGCATCACTGGGAGCCAAAGGAGCAATGCCCAGGAGCATCATTTCCAGTGTGCTGACTGAGGCCACCACATGCACTGAATTGTTTGACTCTACATTAATCATAGAAGGATTGATGTAATCATGGAAAGGACACCTCCCTGGGCAGCCCAGGATGCTCAAGGCTACATCCAGCCTGGCCTTGAACAGCTCCAGGGAGGAGGCATCCACAACCTCCCTGTGCAACCTGTGCCAGTGTCTCCCCACCCTCACTCTAACGAACTCCTTCCTCATCTCCAGTCTCAATCTCCCCTCTTCCAGCTTAAAGTCATTGTCCCTCACCCTATCATTCCCAGTTCTTGTCAAAAGTCCCTCCCCAGCTCTCCTGTAACCCCCTTGAGGTACTGGAAGGCTACTCTAAGGTCTTCCTGGAGACCAGGCTGAATAGTCCTACCTGTCCACTGTCCCCTTAGGGGAGGTTCTGCAGCCCTCTGCTCCCCTTCATGGCCTCCTCTGGACCCACTCCAGCAGTTTGATGTCCTCTTGTTCCAGTGTCTCCCCACCCTCATTGCTTCTTACTGTTTCTGTGTGACCTTCTCCACCTGGGCCTGCCTCAGTGGGAGGGGAGGGGTTGGACTGAGTGATCTCCAGTGGTCCTTTCCAACCCCTATGCTGGGCAGACCTGGGCTCAGGTGGGGGCTGGTGGGGAGGCAGGAGAGCTGCTGCGCGTCCTGCGCTGGAAGCAGCCTCTCTGCTGCTGGCTCCTGCTCAGCATGCTAAAGCAGCCCCCAGCCTCATGTAATTTAAAACACATGCAACTGTTTGGTTTTTCCTCCTTGGTTTCCTTTTGTAGCAAACCTTCAGGCTTGTGCTGGAGACATTTCTTCTTGGGAATGGGGTAGGATGAGGTGGGTTAGGTGAAGCGGCCCCAGGGGTGCAGCGGGTCGAGGATGCAGCAGGACTCAGGGGGATGGGAAGCAAGGCAGCAGATCCAGAATGAATTTGAGGTGGGGAAGTGTTTTCAGCTCTTGTTGTCAAGAGATCTCTCTCTTTCTTTCTTTCTTTACCCTCCCCCCTCCCTCCTCCTTCCCCCTTTCCTTTTCCAAATGGTGTTTTCTAAGCTGGATTTGCATCCCTTGAATTTGTTCCCCCCCACACACAAGTTTTCTTCTGTGTGTCAGCTGGGTCTGCAACCTTTTCATGTGGCTGTTTTCATGTTTGGTTTGGGGTGGGGATTTTTGTGATGAATATGAATAAAAGCATCTCTCCTGTGGGGACAGACTGAGAGAGTTGGGGCTGTTCGGTCTGGAGAAGAGAAGGCTCTGAGGAGACCTCATTGTGGCCTTTCAGGGTCTGAAGTGGGCTCCAAGAAGGCTGGGGAGGGACTTCTGAGGGTGTCAGGGAGTGACAGGAGTGGGGGGAATGGAACAAAACTAACCAGTCTATGAATCTCTGGGGCAGGAGGGGATTTTTCCTTCTCTCTCCCTGGTTTCAGCAGTCTCTGTGCTTGCCCTGCTGGGACACAGCCACAGCCCTCAGCTTCACCCAGTGGCATTCAGCTTCTGAGCTTCACCCAGCTCCTGAGCCTTCACCATCCCATTTCCAGCCTGTCCACCAAGCTCAAGAGAGGCAGCCTGAGCTGGTTGTGGATGCCCCTGCTTACTGCAGAGGGAGTTGGACAGACTGAGAGAGTTGGGGTGGTTCAGTCTGGAGAGGAGAAGGCTCTGAGAAGACCTAATTGTGGCCTTTCAGTGTCTGAAGGGGGCTCCAAGAAAGCTGGGGAGGGACTTTTTAGGGTGTCAAGTAGTGATAAGACTGGGGGGGATGGAGCAGAACTAGAAGTGGGGAGATTGAGATTGGCTGTTAGGAAGAAGTTCCCCATGAGGGTGGTGAGAGCCTGGCAGAGGCTGCCCAGGGAGGTGGTGGAAGCCTCCTGCCTGGAGGTGTTTGCAGCCAGGCTGGAGGTGGCTGTGAGCAACCTGCTGTGGTGTGAGGTGTCCCTGCCCATGGCAGGGGGCTTGGAACTGGCTGAGCCTTGAGGTCCCTTCCAAGCCTAACAATTCTATGATTCTAAAAATATGAGCCATGCTTGCTTGGACTCTGTGGTGTTGTTTGGGTTTGGTTTTCATAGAATCAATAAGGCTGGAAAAGACCTCAGAGATCATCAAGTCCAACCTGGCACCCAACCCCTCCTGACAACTAAACCATGGCTCCAAGTGCCACATCCAATCCCATCTTGAACATCTCCAGTGTTGGTGACTCCACCACCTCCCTGGGCAGCACATTCCAATGGCCAATCTCTCTTTCTGTGAACAACTTCTTATAGTTTCATAGTTTCATAGTTTCATTCAGGGTTGGAAGGGACCACAAGGATCATCTAGTTCCAAACCCCCTGCCATGGGCAGGGACACCCCACACTAGATCAGGCTGGACAGAGCCTCATCCAGCCTGCTCTTAAACACCTCCAGGGATGGGGCCTCAACCACCTCCCTGGACAACCCATTCCAGGGCTTCACCACTCTCATGGGGAAGAACTTCCTCCTCCCCTCCAGCCTGAATCTCCCCACCTCCAGCTTCATTCCATTCCCCCTAGTCCTATCACTACCTGAGATCCTGAGAAGTCCTTCCCCAGCCTTCCTGTAGGCCCCCTTCTTCCTAACATTCAGCCTAAATCTCCCTTGGCACAGCTTGAGGCTGTGTCCTCTTGTTCTGGTGCTGGCTGCTTGGGAGAAGAGCCCACCCCCCACCTGGCTCCAACCTCCCTTCAGGGAGTTGCAGAGAGCAAGAAGGTCTCCCCTGAGCCTCCTCTTCTCCAGGCTAAGCAACCCCAGCTCCCTCAGCCTCTCCTCACAGGGCTGTGCTCCAGACCCCTCCCCAGCTTTGTTGCCCTTCTCTGGCCACCTTTCAGCAAGCCAACATCTTTCCTAACCTGAGGGGCCCAGAACTGCCCTTCCTCAGCTAGCAGCCTGTGTGTTTTGCTCTGCATCTGCAAAACAACGATGGAAAACCTCCATTTATGGAGCTGCTGAGTGGGTTGGACTCAGCCTGCACACGCACACACACTCACACACACACACAAAACCCCTCACATAAGCCTAAATAAACTCAGGCTCCACTGCAATTTGCTCTTTATAGGCTGATATTTACCAGCCTAGCAACTACTCTACTTTCTAAGTGAATATATTTAATTTATATATGTATTTCCCTCCCCCCCCCCACCCCCCTCCCATACATATTCATTATTTACCAACTTGGTTCCACTCTCAGATGAATTTTTTTTCCCCCCCTTCTGCTTTGTGAGAGATTTTTTATATCATTATTATTATTATTTTTGGAGGGGTTTCCACCCCCCACCCCCCTCCCCCCATGGGAATTCTTTTACTATGCAGATTGCCTATCAAATGCTTTCTATCTATAGGTATCTGGCCATGCAATTAGCAAGTTCTCCTGTGCTGAATTCCAAATAGGACTTTCTCAGTTTTCCCCCAAAGGAGGAGTTTGGATGGAGGTTTTTCTCCCATCTTCCCTTCCTTTCCCTTCCCTTCCCTTCCCTTCCCTTCCCTTCCCTTCCCTTCCCTTCCCTTCCCTTCCCTTCCCTTCCCTTCCCTTCCCTTCCCTTCCCTTCCCTTCCCTTCCCTTCCCTTCCCTTCCCTTCCCTTCCCTTCCCTTCCCTTCCCTTCCCTTCCCTTCCCTTCCCTTCCCTTCCCTTCCCTTCCCTTCCCTTCCCTTCCCTTCCCTTCTCCCCTTCCCTTCCCTTCCCTTCCCTTCCCTTCCCTTCCCTTCCCTTCCCTTCCCTTCCCTTCCCTTCCCTTCCCTTCCCTTCCCTTCCCTTCCCTTCCCTTCCCTTCCCTTCCCTTCCCTTCCCTTCCCTTCCCTTCCCTTCCCTTCCCTTCCCTTCCCTTCCCTTCCCTTCCCCTTCCCTTCCTCTTCCCCCTCCCCTTCCCCTTCCCCTCCTCTTCCCCCTCCCCTCCCTTCCCTTCCTCTTCCCCTTCCCTTCCCTTCCCTTCCCTTCCCTTCCCTTCCCTTCCCTTCCCTTCCCTTCCCTTCCCTTCCCTTCCCTTCCCTTCCCTTCCCTTCCCTTCCCTTCCCTTCCCTTCCCTTCCCTTCCCTTCCCTTCCCTTCCCTTCCCTTCCCTTCCCTTCCCTTCCCTTCCCTTCCCTTCCCTTCCCTCCCCTTCCCTTCCCTCCCCTCCCCTTCCTCTTCCCCCTCCCCTCCCCTCCTCTTCCCTTCCCTTCCCTTCTCTCCCCTCTCTCCCCTCTCTTCCCTCTCTTCCCTTCCCTTCCCTTCCCTTCCCTTCCCTTCCCTTCCCTTCCCTTCCCTTCCCTTCCCTTCCCTTCCCTTCCCTTCCCTTCCCTTCCCTTCCCTTCCCTTCCCTTCCCTTCCCTTCCCTTCCCTTCCCTTCCCTTCCCTTCCCTTCCCTTCCCTTCCCTTCCCTTCCCTTCTTCCCCTTCCCCTTCCCCTCCCCTCACCTCTTCTCCTAGGGAGGTTCTACTGATCACAGCTGGGTGGATGTGGGTTGAGACCTGCTTCCAGCCCCTGGGACGTTGCAGCTTAGATCTGATGGCCTCCAACAACAAGTGGTTGTGGGGAAGGTGAGGATGAGGCTGCTGAGATCTGCTTGTCAAAGCCACCTCCCTGCAGCTCCCCACCAGCACCACCCAGCACCGGGTTTGGCTTGGCTTCAGCCCTGGGGAGGAGTGTGAGGGAGCAGGGGTGGGGAGCTGGAGGATGCTGGGGGGCAATGTGCTCAGCATCCTCCCTCAAAACCTCCAAACGCTGCTCTGCCTCTCTGCAGGCTCACTCTGGGTACAGGACAGCTTGAGACAGGAGCCCCAGGGGCTCAGAACTGACTCAAAGCACCTGGACAAGGGGTGAGTGGGCTGAATCATAAGATGGTCTGGGGTGGAAGAGACCTTAAAGGTCATCATGGAAGGGACACCTCCCACCAGCCCAGGATGCTCAAGGCCTCATGTAACCTGCCCTTGAACACCTCCAGGGAGGGCACATCCCCAACCTCCCTGGGCAACCTGTGCCGGAGTCTCCCCACCCTCACTCTAAAGAATCTCTTCCTCATCTCCAGTCTCAATCTCCCCTCTGCCAGCTTAAAGTCATTGTCCCTCACCCTATCACTCCCAGCCCTTGCCAAAAGTCCCTCCCCAGCTCTCCTGTAACCCCCTTGAGGTACTGGAAGGCTTCTCTAAGGTCTTCCTGGAGACCAGGCTGAATAGCCCTACCTGTCCACTGTCCCCATAGGGGAGGTTCTGCAGCCCTCTGCTCCCCTTCATGGCCTCCTCTGGACCCACTCCAGCAGTTTGATGTCCTCTTGGGATGAACAGTTTGGGGGACCAGGGAGAGAGGCAATGAGGAAAGCACCCCCTAAGCTCAACACACAGGGCCACCAAACCCAGCCCTGTGCCTGCAGTGTCCCATTTCAGTGGGAGGCTGAACAATCATTGCTCAAGGCTGGTGCAGACCCCAACCCTTCTGCTCAATTAGAGATGCTGGGCAGATTTCCCCAGCAGAAGCCACTCTTAATGTGTTGGGAGAGGTTGCCTTAAACCTCTGGGGCTGTTGCCTGCACAGATCTGCTTTGTCCCCTCGTGTGCAGCTGGCAGAGGGATGCTGGGCTGTGCTAAACCCATGGCAAAGTGACATGCAGGAAACTGTCAGGGGAAGGGAATGTGTAGGACAGGCAGGGCTCAGCCTGTGCAGAGCTCTGGCAGAGCATCCCCTTGGATGTCTGAGGGATGTCTCAGGGGGATGACTTAAAAACACATCACCTCACCCCGGGTTAGCTGCTTGTTCCCTGAGCACAGATTAAGCTCCTGGAGTGCTACAGCTAATTCCAACCTCTGGGACTGGAGCATCTCTGTGAGGTGGAGAGGCTGAGAGCCCTGGGGCTGTTTAACCTGGAGAAGAGCAGCCTGAATCACAGAGTCATAGAGTCAATAAGGTTGGAAAAGACCTCAGAGATCATCAAGTCCAACTGGTCACCCAAGACCTCAGGACTATTAAATCAAGTAGCCTAGACTACTTGACCACTAAAGACTACTAAACCAAGTGCCACATCCAATCCCCTCTTGAACACCTCCAGGGATGATGACTCCATCAGCTCCCTGGGCAGCACATTCCAATGACCTTGAGTCCTGTGTCCAGTTCTGGGCTCCTCAGGTCAAGAAGGACATTGAGAGACTTGAAGGTGTCCAGAGAAGTTCTTCCCAGCAAGAGGAATTAGCCATTGGGATGTGCTGCCCAGGGAGGTGATGGAGTCATTCCTGAGAGGGGATCTGATCAATGCTGATCAATAGCTAAAGGGTGGAGGTCACGAGGATGGGGCTGGGCTTCTCTCAGTTATGACCAGGGAGAGGCCAAGGGGCAGTGGGTATGAATGGGAACCCAGGAGGTTTCACTTGAACTGAAGGAGAAACTTCCTTTCAGTGAGGGTGTTGGAGCCCTGGAGCAGGCTGCCCAGAGAGGTGGTGGAGTCTCCATCCCTGGAGCCATCCCAGGATGTGTTCCTGTGTGACCTTCTCTAGGTGACCCTGCGTTGGCATGGGGGGGTTGGATTTGATGATCTCCAGAGGCCCCATCCAAGCCCAACCATTCTGTGGTTCTCTTTGCTGCTGCTCTGATGGGGAACGTGGTGAGAGTAGTGGTGAATGGTGCCACAGCCAGCTGGCAGCCAGGCACCAGTGCTGTGCCCCAGGGAGCAGTGCTGGGCCCTGTGCTCTTTAACATCTTCATTGATGATCTGGGTGAGGGCATTGAGTCCATCAGCAGTGAATGTGCAGATGACAGCAAGCTGGGGGCAGGAGTTGATCTGCTGGAGGGTAGAGAGGCTCTGCAGAGGGACCTGGACAGGCTGGACAGATGGGCAGAGGCCAAGGGCAGGAGATTGAACACATCCAAGTGCCAGGTGCTGCACATTGGCCACAGCAACCCCAGGCAGTGCTGCAGGCTGGGGGCAGAGTGGCTGAGAGCAGCCAGGCAGAGAGGGACCTGGGGGGTGCTGGTCAATGGTAGGCTGAACATGAGCCTGCAGTGTGCCCAGGCAGCCAGGAGGGCCAATGGCATCCTGGCCTGCATCAGGCAGAGTGTGGCCAGCAGGAGCAGGGAGGTCATTCTGCCCCTGTACACTGCACTGGTTAGGCCACACCTTGAGTCCTGTGTCCAGTTCTGGGCTCCTCAGTTTAGGAAGGAGGTTGACTTGCTGGAAGGTGTCCAGAGAAGGGCAACAAAGTTGGTGAGGGGCTTGGAGCACAGCCCTGTGAGGAGAGGCTGAGGGAGCTGGGGTTGCTCAGCCTGGAGAAGAGGAGGCTCAGGGGTGACCTTATTGCTCTCTACAACTCCCTGAAGGGAGGTTGTAGCCAGGCAGAGGCTGGTCTCTTCTCCCAGGCAGCCAGCACCAGAACAAGAGGACACAGTCTCAAGCTGTGCCAGGGGAGGTTCAGGTTGGATGTTAGGAAGAAGTTCTACACAGAGAGAGTGATTGCCCATTGGGATGTGCTGCCTGGGGAGGTGGTGGAGTCGCCGTCATTGGAGGTGTTCAAGAGGAGACTTGCTGGGGTGCTTGGTGCCATGGGTTAGCTGTTTAGGTGGGTTGGATTGGTTGATGGGTTGGACACGATGATCTTGAAGGTCTCTTCCAACCTGGTTTGGTTTATTCTAAATACTAAACAATGTCCAGCATGTCACCCAGCAGAATGTTGTAATGAAACCGGTGAGATGAAATGTTAAACGTGGCCTGGTGACCACCGGAGGAGCGAGAGGCTTTCTTCTGCAGCAGGTTATTCATCAACCACAGCACAAACAAGCCCATGTTAATGGGCTTTGGACCTGGGGCCTGAGATTCATCAAGGCTGGACCAAAGCCTCTGTGGCATTTGTAATGCAAACGACCCAGCCATGCCTTAATCATTACCACGGGGAGACAATTAGGGTTAAAATATAGATTTTATGCACAACAAGAGCAAACAATGGATGAAGAAAGGCTTGCTGTGGTTCATTTCTATCAGCCTGTTGCTCTGAGGATGGTTGTTAGGGGCTTCTGCTGGGAAAACAGCCTCAAACCAGCATTTCTGCCCCAAAACAGGGGGTTGTGGAGGAGAAAAACGGGATTTAGAATAGGATAAACCAGGTTGGAAGAGACCTTCAAGATCATCGTGTCCAGCCTATCATCCAACACCACCTAATCAACTAACCCATGGCACCAAGCACCCTGTCAAGCCTCCTCCTGAACACCTCCAGGGATGGTGACTCCACCACCTCCCTGGGCAGCACATTCCAAGGGGCAATCACTCTCTCTGTGTAGAACTTCTTCCTAACATCCAGCTGAACCTCCCCTGGCACAGCCTGAGACACTGTCCTCTTGTTCTGGTGCTGGGTGCCTGGGAGAAGAGACCAACATCTGCCTGTCTACAACCTCCCTTCAGGTAGTTGTAGAGAGTGATAAGGTCTCCCCTGAGCCTCCTCCTCTCCAGGCTAAGCAACCCCAGCTCCCTCAGCCTCTCCTCACAGGGCTGTGTTCCAAGCCCCTCACCAACTTTGTTGCCCTTCTCTGGACACCTTCCAGCAAGTCAACCTCCTTCCTAAACTGAGGAGCCCAGAACTGGACACAGGACTCAAGGTGTAGCCTAACCAGTGCAGTGTACAGGGGCAGAATGACCTCCCTGCTCCTGCTGGCCACACTCTTCCTGATGCAGGCCAGGATGCCATTGGCCCTCTTGGCTGCCTGGGCACACTGCAGGCTCATGTTCAGCCTACCATCGACCAGCACCCCCAGGTCCCTCTCTGCCTGGCTGCTCTCAGCCACTCTGCCCCCAGCCTGTAGCACTGCCTGGGGTTGCTGTGGCCAATGTGCAAAACCTGGCACTTGGATGTGTTCAATCTCCTGCCCTTGGCCTCTGCCCATCTGTGCAGCCTGTCCAGGTCCCTCTGCAGAGCCTCTCTACCCTCCAGCAGATCAACTCCTGCCCCCAGCTTGGTGTTGTCAGCAAATTTACTGCTGATGGACTCAATGTCCTCATCCAGATCATCAATAAAGAGCACAGTGCCCAGCACTGCTCCCTGGGGCACACCACTGGTGCCTGGCTGCCAGCTGGCTGTGGCACCATTCACCACCACTCTCTGGGCTCAGCCTCCAGCCAGTTCCTAACCCAGTGCAGTAATTTGGGTGGGCTCCCCCAGCCTGGGGTGCTGTTCCTGCAGACACAATCCCAGAGGAGTCCCTCTGCAATGAGAGGTTGGAAACAAAATGGGTTAGACAGAGGGAAAGGAAGCAGCTGGCCTGGAATCTGGGGGGAAAGGCAAGGTGAGGGATGGAGGTGAGGAGCAAATGGTCATTTTCATTTTGCATTTTAAGGACCTTGTGGAGTTTATGGTCAAGGTAAACTTACTAAGGCAGGACAGGAGCCTTGCTCAGCACTGCCCTGAGGTGGTCTGTGGAGTCAGAGCAAGGAGAAAGGGGCTGGGGAGGACACAGCGGGGTGCTGCTGGGACCCTCCAGGTGCTGGGATGAGTGTCTGCAGCTAGGGTGTGCCTCTCCTTTTGCCCCCTTTGCTCTCCTGCAAGGGTTTGATCCACACTGGTCCCCTGAACTGTCTGAAGCTTGGAAAGATGCTGTTTATTTTTCCCACATTATCCTGGTCTGGAAGAGAGGAGAAGGAGGAAAACAAAGACAAACCCAGAGATGATTTCCCATGTGACTGTGAACCACATCCCTCTGTGACCTGCCTCTCCTCCTGAGTCCTGCCTCCCCACGGGCACTCAGAGCTGGAGGGTGGGAATGATGCAGCCAGGATGCATCCCCAACTATTTCCCCCCTCCTTTTTGCCTTCCTTTTGCTCTCCCCAACTAAAGCAGAAGCAGCTTGCCCTGCCCAGCTCTGCCCAGCTCTGCCCATCCCCTGCCCTTCCCAAGCTCAGACCCACCAGCCAGAGCCACCACTACGACTTTGTACAATTACTTAGCAAGATTGCATTGAAGCCTGGCCCCCGTGGGGAAACAACAACAACAGTGCTCTGATCTTTAATTAGAGAGTTAATTAGCCTCAGTGGCTGTGTACTGCATTGTGAGGGGGTGGTTGGACATGGGATGAAGCTGCTTTGGGAGTGTAATAAAGGACAAAGGCCTTTTTTTTTCCCCCCTTTTGGCTGATCCTGGTGTTTATCATTTGTGTTTTCCCCCTTCTTGCTCAGCACCAGACACCAGAACCTTGCAGAACAATGGCTTTATTTACACAGGTGGTGCTGGTGAGGGGCTGTGAGCACCCAGCTGGGGATCCCCCCAGGTGCTGGGTGGGGAAGAGAGGTGAGCAGGGCGGGTCTGGATTATTGGTGAGGGGTTCCACCTGGGTCAGGAGGTGCAGGGGAGCTCCCTGCAAGGGAAAGGAAAACACAGGGGCAATTGCAGTAATTGGAGGAGGTTTGGGCTCTGCAGCAAGCCCTGAGTGAGAAAAGCAGCACTGCCCCACGCTGAGCCCCCACAGGGCAGCCAGAATCACACAGAATTATTTGGGTTAGAAAAGACCTTTGAGATCTGAGACTCACAGAATGGTTTGGGTTGGAAGGGACCTTAGAGATCATCCAGTTCTAATCCCCCTGCCATGGGCAGGGACACCTCCTGCCAGCCCAGGCCTCATCCAACCTGGCATCGAACACCTCCAGGCAGGAGGCAGCCACAGCCTCCCTGGGCAGCCTGTGCCAGCATCTCCCAGCCTCACTCCAAAGAATTTCTCCTTACTCTCCAGTCTCAGTCTCTCCTCTTCCAGTTTGAAGTCACTGTCCCTCGTCCTGTCACTCCCAGCCCTCGTAAGAGAGTCAGCACAGGGAACTCACACTGTGCACACTCACAGTGTGCCCTGCGCCGGGGGTTCGCTCCCGCCTGGCCGCGGGATGCTGCGCTGCGGGACGGGGACCGGAGGGAGCATCCTGAGGCCAGGACCCCTCCATCCACATCCTCACTCCCCAGGGCAGCAGGGCCGAGGTTTGGCCACAGGAGGGGGCTCTTGGACCGCAATTACCCCACGCGACCCCTTAACGACCTACACCTGTACCGCGCCCCCCGCCCATTGCCCACACCCGGGTCAGGGCAGTTCCTGCCGCCCGGCGCCCACTCCTCCTCGCCCCCCTCTCGGTGGGGTCCTGCTTTCTCTCCGTGTGTTTTGGGTAAGGGGCGGGGGTCGAGTTATTCCTCTAGGTATGTTCCCCAGGGTTTATTCCCCTAGGCGGGGATTAGCCTTGCAGTTCGGGTACTGAGGACCCTCCCGGGAACCCTCCCGGACCTCTCACGGGATCCCTCCAGGATCCTTCCAGGACTTCTCAGGGGATCCCTCCCGGACCCCTCCAAGATCCCTCTCAGGAGCACTCCCAGGACCCCTCACGGGATTCCTCCAGGATCCTTCCAGGACTTCTCAGGGGATCCCTCCCGGACCCCTCCAGGATCCCTCTCAGGAGCACTCCCAGGACCCCTCATAGGATTCCTCCAGGACCCCTCATAGGATTCCTCCAGGACCCCTCACGGGATCCCTCCCGGGACCCTCCCGGGACCCCTCCAGGATCCCTCTCAGGAGCACTCATAGGACCCCTCACGGGATTCCTCCAGGATCCTTCCAGGACTTCTTAGGGGATCCCTCCCGGACCCCTCCAGGATCCCTCTCAGGAGCCCTCCCAGGACCTCTTACAGGACCCCTCATAGGATTCCTCCAGACCCCTCACGGGATCCCTCCCGGGACCCTCCCAGGACCCCTCCAGGATCCTTCTCAGGAGCACTCCCAGGACCCCTCACGGGATTCCTCCAGGATCCTTCCAGAACTTCTTAGGGGATCCTTCCCGGACCCCTCCAGGATCCCTCTCAGGAGCACTCCCAGGACCTCTCGCAGGACCCCTCATAGGATTCCTCCAGGACCCCTCACGGGATCCCTCCCGGGACCCTCCCAGGACCCCTCCAGGATCCTTCTCAGGAGCACTCCCAGGACCCCTCACGGGATTCCTCCAGGATCCTTCCAGGACTTCTTAGGGGACCCCTCCTGGACCCCTCCAGGATCCCTCCCAGGACCCCTCCAGGACCCCTCCCAGGACCCAGGCAGGAGCTCTCCCGGACCCCTCCAGGACGCCTCCCGGGAGCCCTCCCGAGACCCCCACTCTCCGGCACTAGGAGGAGATGCAGCGATGGGAGAGACCTCGGCTGGCGAGGGAGGAACGTGAGTACCTTCACGGCCAAAGTGGATTTTACAAAAGAGAGGAAAATTGAGGGGAAAGTAGAAAATCAACACAACAAAGTTGATTAAAGCAAATATTTCCATCCCTGTAGGAGGGAGCCAGGCTGACTGGAATGCTAAAATCGCCTCTATTTGCATCTCTTTCTTTTAGCTTTTGTGGGTTTTTTTCCCCCCCTTCCTTTTCTAAACAGGATAAAAGCAAATATTCCACCCCCCCTAATTATAATATTTTAATTATGTTTCTTCAGGGCTTTTGTTTTTCACACAGGCACACAGGAAAAAAAAAAAGGTTGTGCTGCAAATTGGGAAGGAAATAGACCAAAGGCAGTCTGCTTTGGGTTGAGCAGAGGGGGGCACAGGATTGCAGGGGTGCTGCCTGTGCTCCCCTGCAGCATCTCTTGGGGCTGGATTTGACCCAAGTGGGGTGCAGGAGGGATGTGGGCAGGGGGGCAGCTTTGCTCCCTAGCCTCCTTCTTTCCCAAAGGAGTTTCTGTTGCAGGGAAGATTCAGCTCCCTCGTTTCATAGAGTCATAGAATCAATAAGGTTGGGAAAGACCTCAGAGATCATCAAGTCCAACCTAGCAAACAGCACCTCCTGATGACTAAACCATGGTTCCAAGTGCCACATTCTAATCCCCTCTTGAACTCCTTCAGGGATGGGAAGTCCACCACCTCCCTGGGCAGCACATCCCAATGGCCAATTCCTCTTGCTGGGAAGAACTTTCTCCTCACCTCCAGCCTGAACCTCCCCTGGCACAGCTTGAGACTATGTCCTCTTGTTCTGGTGCTGGGTGCCTGGGAGAAGAGACTAACCCCCACCTGGCTACAACCTCCCTTCAGGGAGTTGGAGAGAGAGCAAGAAGGTCTCCCCTGAGCCTCCTCTTCTCCAGGCTAAGCAACCCCAGCTCCCTCAGCCTCTCCTCACAGGGCTGTGCTCCAGACCATGAGGGTGGTGAGAGCCTGGCCCAGGTTGCCCTGGGGGGTGGTGGAACCCTCCTGCCTGGAGGTGTTTGCAGCCAGGCTGGATGTGGCTGTGAGCAACCTGCTGTAGGGTGAGGTGTCCCTGGCCATTTTTTGGGGGGGTGGGGGGTTGGAACTGGCTGATCCTTGAGGATCCAACCTCTGCCAGCTCTGCGATTCCCCGAACGGAGCCGCTCGCAGCAGGCAGCAAAGTGTTGCTAATCTTATGCACATACCGAATGGGAGCAGCAGCTCCTGGTGGGATTGCTGCTCTTCTGTTTTCCTAACAATTTTAATCTCTGTATCCTTCCTGCTACTGTTTGTAATACTCTGGTTTTTGGTGGTTGGGGGGTGTGTGTGTGTGTGTGTCTGTTTGGAAAGCAAACACTCTCTCCTGCTCCCGCGGCGCGCTCGGGCTTGGGGTTTTGCCTTTCGCATATTTGTTTTGCTCAGCAGTTTAAATGATTAGTCCCTGACCCTGCAAATATCTTCCTGCAACCTGGCTCTTCCAGCCCTCGAGTAAGATGTGCCAGGGGTTTGTTTGCAGGTGCCAACACAGCCAGCCCTCAACCTCCATGTAGTTACACTCCTCCTGACCCTCCCTCTCCCCCAGAAGGGATCCTGCTGATACCCTGGCAGCACCACCACTAAATGCAGCTTTATTTGCTGCCTCTGTGTAGCCACATTCATTTTAATCCCCCTCCCTCCCACTCACCCCCCAAATTTGGACCCTGCTGAAACCCTCCCAGCACAAACAGCAGTTTCAGCTTTATTTGCCCCAGCCCTGAAGGTGTCATAGAACCACAGGAGGTCCCTTCCAACCCAGACCGTTCTGAGGTCACCTAGCCACAGAATGCCACAGTTGTCAGGGTTGGAAGGGAAGGTTGCTCACAGCCACATCCAGCCTGGCCTTGAAAACCTCCAGGGATGAGGCTTCTACGACCTTCCTGGGCAACCTGTGCCAGGCTCTCACCACCTTCATGGGGAAGAATTTCATAGAATCATCACAGTGTCACCAAGGTTGGGAGAGACCTCAAAGATCATTGAGTCCAACCTGTCATAGAATCAGTAAGGCTGGAAAAGACCTCATCAAGTCCAACCTGTCACTCAGCACCTCCTGACTACTAAACCATGGCTCCAAGTGCCACATCCAGTCCCCTCTTGAACACCTCCAGGCATGGGGACTCCACCACCTCCCTGGGCAGCACATTCCAATGACCTTGAGTCCTGTGTCCAGTTCTGGGCTCCTCAGGTCAAGAAGGACATTGAGAGACTTGAAGGTGTCCAGAGAAGGGCAAGGAGGCTGGGGAGGGGTCTGGAGCACAGCCCTGTGAGGAGAGGCTGAGGGAGCTGGGGTTGCTTAGCCTGGAGAAGAGGAGGCTCAGGGGAGACCTTCTTGCTCTCTGCAACTGCCTGAAGGGAGGTTGTAGCCAGGTGGGGGGTTGGTCTCTTCTCCCAGGCAAGCAGCACCAGAACAAGAGGACACAGTCTCAAGCTGTGCCAGGGGAGGTTTAGGCTGGAGGTGAGGAGAAAGTTCTTCCCAGAAATAGTAATTTGTTATTGGAATGTGCTGCCCAGGGAGGTGGTGGAAGCCTCCTGCCTGGAGGTGTTTGCAGCCAGGCTGGATGTGGCTGTGAGCAACCTGCTGTGGTGTGAGGTGTCCCTGCCCATGGCAGGGGGGTTGGTACTGGCTGAGCCTTCAGGTCCCTTCCAACCCTGACTATTCTGTGATTCTATCACAGTACATTTGAGGTTGGAAGGGACCTCAAGAGATCATCCAGTCCAACCCCATGGCCAGAGCAGGATCACCGAGTGTAGTCTGCAGAGGAATGCATCCAGGTGGGTTTTGAAAGGCTCCAGAGAAGGAGATTCCACAATGTGTTAAAAGTTCTGCCCAGCAAGAGGAATAGGTCATTGGGATGTGCTGCCCAGGGAGGAGGTGGAGTCCCCATCCCTGGAGGTGTTCAGGAGGGGATTGGATGTGGCACTTGGAGCCATGGTTTAGTTGTCAGGAGGTGTTGGGTGACAGGTTGGACTTGATGATCTCTGAGGTCTCTTCCAACCTTGTTGATTCTATGATTCTAAGCAGGGACATCCAGCTCAGGCTGCCTCCTTCATTCCCCTACCTTGTCCTATTCCCTCCTCTCCTCCTGGAAAACTTTGACCAAAACAAAAACGAAGAGGTCATTTTCTTTGAAAGCAAACCCCAAATCCAAGCAAAAACCCCTGAGCACCCCAGCCCCACAGTCTCAGAAATGATTGACATTTCCTGCAGAAAATATTGACTTTTTAAATTAGAAACTGCCTCTGCTCTGGCCTGGAAAGCAGCCAGGATGCAGCCCCAGTTTTTGTTGTGCCCACACAAGAAAGGGAGTGTTTGAGGGGGAATGAGCTGCTTCTCCCCCACAGCTTTGGTGCTGTCATAAGCCTGATATCTGTGTGGAGCTGGGAGTGCTGGTGGGTAACAAGCTCTCTGTGGGACAGCAGTGTGCCCTGGTGGCCAAAGAGGCCAATGGGATCCTGGGGTGCATTAAGAGTCCAGCAGATCCAGAGAGGTTCTCCTCCCCCTCTACTCTGCCCCTGCTGAGACTTCATCTTGAGTACTGTGTTCAGTTCTGGGCTCCCCAGGTCAGAAGGAGCAGGGATCTGCTGGGGAGAGTCCAAGGGAGGGCTACAAGGATGTTGAAGGGACTGCAGCACTGCCTGGGGAGGAGAGGCTGAGGGACCTGGGGCTGTTCAGGCTGGAGAAGAGAAGCCATAGAATGGATTTCATAAATGTCTATCAATATCTGAGGGCTGGGGGTCAGGAGGCAGGGGACAGGGGCAGGCTCTGCTCAGCTGCACCCTGGGATAGGCCAAGGAGCAATGGATGTAAGCTGCAGCACAGGAGGTTCCACCTCAACACAGGGAGGAACTTCTGCACTGTAAAGGTCCCAGAGCCCTGCAGCAGGCTGCCAGAGAGGTTGTGGAGTCTCCTTCTCTGGAGACTTTCAAGGCCCATCTGGATGTGTTCCTGTGTGACCTGAGCTAGGTTGTATGGTCCTGCTCTGGCAGGGGGGCTGGACTCAATGGTCTCCAGAGGTCTCTTCCTTTCTGTGGCATATGTCTCAAGAACTGGACACAGGACTCAAGGGGTGGCCTCAGCAGTGCTGAGCACAGGGCACAAGGACTTCCCTGCTCCTGCTGGCCACACTCTTCCTGATGCAGGCCAGGATGCCATTGGCCTTCTTGGCCACCTGGGCACACTGCTGGCTCATGTTCAACTGCTGTCAACCAGCACCCCCAGGTCCCTCTCTGCCTGGCTGCTCTCAGCCACTCTGTCCCCAGCCTGTAGCACTGCCTGGGGTTGTTGTAGCCAAAGTGCAGCACCTGGCACTTGGAATTGTTCAATTCCATCCTGTTGGACTCTGCCCATCTGTCCAGGTCCTGTCAGGGTCCTCCTGCAGAGCTGTCCTACCCTCTAACAAGCTTGAGGTGAGGAGAAAGTTCTTCCCAGCAGGAGGAATTGGCCATTGGAATGTGCTGCCCAGGGAGGTGGTGGAGTCCCTGTCCTTGGAGATGTTCAAAAGGGGACTGGATGTGGCACTTGGAGCCATGGTTTAGTTGTCAGGAGGTGTTGGGTATTAGGTGCTAGGTTGGACTTGATCTCTCAGGTCTTTTCCAACCTGGTTGATTCTATGATTAATGTAGAGTCAAACAATTCAGTGCATGTGGTGGCCTCAGTCAGCACTCTGGAAATGATGCTCCTGGGCACTGCTCCTTTGGCTCCCAGTGATGCATCCCTCAAGTGCTCAGCATCAGGAGGACCCCAGTTCCCACAGGGATGATCTGGGTGCTCTGCTGAAATTGGGCCAAGGAGTTCTGTAAGTTTGGGTTCCTGGAGTGTCACCAGGGGAGTTTTCAGTGTCAGGTCCCCAGGGAGCTCCCTGCAGCTGGGAGCTGTGTCCTTAGCCTGCCCTGAGCCCACCACAAGTGCTTCCCCTTGGTAGGGGAATGTTTTCTGCCTGGTGTATTTGAAGCTTGACTTAAACTTCAGTTCCAGAAACCTTTGGTTGCATGTTCAAATAAGACATGGTACCAGCTCTCCAAGCAGAAGGTCCTTGCACAGTAAGCAAACCTGGGATGCCTCCTTTCTTTTTTTCATGGGACATGCTGCTGAAGTGGTTGGTTTGCCTGTGAAAAAGCTCAGGCTGATTCACTTTTCAATTCCCCTTTTGCCACCCCAAGGTGGAGAGAGACTTTTGAGAAGGGCTGGGAGTGACAGGAGGGGAGGACAATGGCTTTGAGCTTCAATAGAATAGAATAGACCAGACCTGGTTGGAAGAGACCTTCAAGATCATCATGTCCAACCCATCAACCAATCCAACCCACCTAAACAACTAAACCATGGCACCAAGCACCCCAACAAGTCTCCAAAGACTCCAAAGAGTCTCCAAAGAGGGGAGATTGAGACTGGAGATAGGGGGAAATTCTTTAGGATGAGAGTGGGGAGACACTGGAACAGGTTGTCAGAGAGGTTGTGGATGCCTCCCTCCCTGGAGGTGTTCAAGGGCAGGTTGGATGAGGCCTTGAGCATCCTGGGCTGGTGGGAGGTGTCCCTTCCATGATGATCTTTAAGGTCTCTTCTACCCCAAAACTTTTTATGATTCAGCCCTCTCACCCCTTGTCCAGGTGCTTTGAGTCAGTTCTGAGCCCCTGTGGCTCCTGTCTCAAGCTGTCCTGTACCCAGAGTGAGCCTGGAGAGAGGCAGAGCAGCGTTTGGAGGTTTTGAGGGAGGATGCTGAGCACGTTGCCCCCCAGCATCCTCCAGCTCCCCATCCCTGCTCCCTCACACTCCTCCCCAGGGCTGAAGCCGTGGCAAAAGCGGTGCTGGGTGGTGCTGGTGGGGAGCTGCAGGGAGGTGGCTTTGACAAGCAGATCTCAGCAGCCTCATCCTCACCTTCCCCACAACCATTTGTTGCTGGTGGCGGCTGCGGGGGGGCCGGCAGCGCTTCATGCCCAGCCCACTGCAGAAGGCTGGAGCTGGCATTTGAATAATGAATTCTGTTTAAGACTGAAAGCTCTCCGAGATCCATCTGTAACAAGACTCGAAATAATTACAGCTGATGATTGCCTGGTACCTCAGCCAGAAAAAACAGAACAGATTTTGGCCGCCAGCAATTACAAGCAGCAGAGCGCAGGGAGAACTTTCCGAGCGAATCCATGAATACATTTGGGTGCCTTGGGAGGGATGGGGACGATGGCTGTGGGGTGCAGGACCCTGGGCAATGGCTGTCTGTGTTCATGTGGCTCCAGCATCTCTTTCTCTGGATGGAGGGGTCGGGAGGAGGGGTTGGTGCCAGCCTCTGCCCATCTGGGAGAGGAGCTGAGCATCCGTACCCGGAGCAGTGCTTGATGTTAGAGCTTGCTGGGGTGGGGGTTGGTGGTGAGCAGGGGAGAGAGGGGGGGAAGGAGCCATGGGGTGAGGGAGGGGGGGGAAGGGGCCAAGGGAGGAGAGAGAGGGGGAAGGGGCCAAGGGAGGAGAGAGAGAGAGGGGAAAGGGGCCAAGGGAGGAGAGAGAGAGAGGGGGAAGGGGCCAAGGGAGGAGAGAGAGAGAGAGAGGGGGAAGGGGCCAAGGGAGGAGAGAGAGAGAGGGGGGGGAAGGGGCCAAGGGAGGTGAGAGAGAGAGAGGGGCAAGGGGCCAAGGGAGGTGAGAGAGAGAGAGGGGCAAGGGGCCAAGGGGGGTGAGAGGGAGAGGGGCAAGGGACCAAGGGGGGTGAGAGTGAGAGGGGCAAGGGGCCAAGGGGGGTGAGAGAGAGAGGGGGGGGGGGAAGGGGCCAAGGGAGGAGAGAGAGAGAGGGGCAAGGGGCCAAGGGGGGTGAGAGTGAGAGGGGCAAGGGGCCAAGGGGGGTGAGAGAGAGAGAGAGGGGCAAGGGGCCAAGGGGGGTGAGAGTGAGAGGGGCAAGGGGCCAAGGGAGGAGAGAGGGAGAGGGGCAAGGGGCCAAGGGAGGAGAGAGAGAGAGAGGGGGAAGGGGCCAAGGGAGGAGAGAGAGGGGGAAGGGGCCAAGGGAGGAGAGAGAGGGGGAAGGGGCCAAGGGAGGAGAGAGAGAGAGAGGGGCAAGGGGCCAAGGGGGGTGAGAGTGAGAGGGGCAAGGGGCCAAGGGAGGAGAGAGGGAGAGAGAGGGGGAAGGGGCCAAGGGGGGTGAGAGAGAGAGAGAGGGGGAAGGGGCCAAAAGTGTGGTCAAGATGAGACCCTTCCCAGGAGGAGGGAGAGAGTTAGAGGTGGTAGGTGGTGTGACAAACTTTGGACACGACTCTGCCAACTGATTGCCCTGTACCTTTGCTTCTGTTTTATTCATAGACTCCTAGATTCATAGAAGAGACCTTAAAGATCATCCAGTTCCAACCCCCCTGCCATGGGCAGGGACACCTCCCACCAGCCAAGGCTGCTCAAGGCCTCATCCAACCTGGCCTTGAGCAGCTCCTGGCAGGAGGCATCCACAGCCTCCCTGGGCAACCTGCTCCAGCGTCTCCCCACCCTCACTGGAAAGAATTTCTCTCTAATCCCCCTCCTAAATCCACCCTGGATCTGAATCTTTGGGCTTTGTGGGCAAAAGCTGAGAGGAGCAGGAGGGCTCCTCCAGCCAGCAGGGCAGTGCTGCTGCAAGCACACGTGCTGTCCCCAGCCGCCCTGCACCTCTCCTGGGCTGCGACTCGCCTGCCGTCTAATGGAGCTAATTTATCAAATAGTGCCTAATATGCTTTCCTTCTTCCGTGTCTCTTGCACCTATCATTTCAACCCACTGAAAATTGTCAAATTAGACTATTTTCCTTGACTGTTCCATTCAGGAGCAGGGGGAGCTGAAGGCTTTGATCGTTTCGCTGCGTGCTCCGCCGGCCTCTCGCGAAGCGAGCGGCGAGGGCAGGAAGCGTTCCTTGCCTGAGCTCTGAGGAATGCCCTGCTTGCTAAGGGCTTGGCTGCCTCTCCCAGGGTTAGATGCTGATGGCTTTGTGAAGTCTGTTTTCTTTGCCCCTTGGAGCCTGGCTGAGGCTGGCAGGGGGGGCAGAGCTTGGCTGCCGGCTTGGCGAGGCGCTCGGGGACTGCCGGCGCTATCGCCGCTTCCCTTCCGCCCCGGTTGTGTCTGCTCTGAACTGTCCCAACCTGACTGCCTCTATATTCATCATTGCTCCCTTATCGTGTTCTGCTCCAATCTACAAGCATCTGCTTGGTTCTCCCCTGCACACAGTGGGTGGCACACAGTGGGTGCAGGCTGGGTGCCTCTTGTGCAGGTGAAGTTAAGCAGCCCTGAGGAAAAGGGTTTGGGGGTGCTGGTGGATGAGAAGTGGGACAGGAGCAGGCAGTGTGAGCTTGCAGCCCAACAGGCCGGTGGCAGCCTGGGCTGCATTCAAAGCAGCAGAGCCAGAGAGGTCATTCTGCCGCTTTGCTTTGCTCTGGGGAGACCTCACCTGGAGTACTGTGTGCAGGTCTGGAGCCCTCAGTACAGGAAGGACATGGACCTGATGGAGAGGGTCCAGAGGAGGGCCACGAGAATGTTGAAGGGGTTGGGGCACCTCTGCTCCAAGGACAGGCTGAGGGAGCTGGAGGTGCTCAGCCTGGAGAAGAGGAGGCTCCTGGTGCCATGGTCTAGTCATGAGGTCTGTGTTGATAGGTTGGACTCGATGATCCTCGAGGTCTCTTCCAACCTTAGTGATACTGTGGAAGACCTAATAGCAACCTTCCAGTACCTGAAGTGAGCGGCGAGGGCAGGAAGCGTTCCTTGCCTGAGCTCTGAGGAATGCCCTGCTTGCTAAGGGCTTGGCTGCCTCTCCCAGGGTTAGATGCTGATGGCTTTGTGGAGTCTGTTTTCTTTGCCCCTTGGAGCCTGGCTGAGGCTGGCAGGGGGGGCAAAGCTTGGCCACCGGCTTGGCGAGGCGCTCGGGGACTGCTGGCGCTATCGCCGCTTCCCTTCCGCCCCGGTTGTGTCTGCTCTGAATTGTCCCAACCTGACTGCCTCTATATTCATCATTGCTCCCTTATCTTGTTCTGCTCCAATCTACAAGCATCTGCTTGGTTCTCCCCTGCACCTTAAATTCTCTTTTATCTCAAGTGGTGTCAGCACCAAGCCTGCAGGCAGCTGGAGCTGCTCTCCTCCTGCAGCTGGAAAAGGCCCCTGGGGGTTCACTGCTCCATCCCCCTTTCGCGCTGGGTGCTGCACTTGGGTCACAACAGCCCCAGGGAGGCTCCAGGCTTGGGGGAGAGGGCCTAGCAGAGAAGGCTTCTGGTTGACAGCCAGGTGAATGTGAGCAACCAGTGTGCTCAGGTGGCCAAGAAGGCCACCAGCATCCTGGCCAGGACTGGGAAGTCATCCAGCAGGAGCAGGGAAGCTCTGGTCCCAGCCTAACGCCTCTGTATTCATCATTGCTCCCTTATCTTGTTCTGCTCCAATCTACAAGGACCTACTTGTTTTTCCCCTGCACCTTGAATTCTCTTTTATCTCAAGTGGTGCCAGCACCAAGCCTGCAGACAGCTTGAGCTGCTCTCCTCCTGCAGCTGGAATAGGCCTCCAGGGGCTCCCTGCTCTCTCCCTATTTTCTGCTGGGTGCTGCACTTGGGTCACAACAGCCCCAGGAAAGCTCCAGGCTTGGGGGAGAGGGGATGGAAAGTGGCCTAGCAGAGAAGGACCCAAGGCTGCTGGTTGACAGCCAGATGAATGTGAGCAACCAGTGTGCTCAGGTGGCCAAGAAGGCCACCAGCATCCTGGCCAGGACTGGGAAGTTATCCAGCAGGAACAGGGAAGTGCTGGTGCCCCTGAACTCAGCACTGATGAGGCTACACCTCAAAATCTGGGCTCAGTTTTGGGCTCCCTGCTCCAAGAAGGACATTGAGGGGCTGGAGAGTGTCCAGAGAAGGGCAACAAAGGTGAAGGGCCTGGAGAACAGAGCTGGTGAGCAGCAGCTGTGGGAATTGGGGTTGTTCAGTCTGGAGGAGGCAGAGGGGAGACCTCACTGCTCTCTACAGCTCCTGAGAGGAGGCTGCAGTGAGGTGGGGTTGGTTTCTTCTCCCTTGTATCAGGTGGTAGGAGAGGAAATGGCCTGAAATTGTGCCAGGTTGGAGATTAGGAACGATTTCTCTGCTGCAGGAGTGGTCAGGGATTGGAACAGGCTGTCCAGGGAGGTGGTGGAGTCCCTGGAGGTGTTCAAGAAATGTTTGGCAATGGCACTGTGGGACATGATTTACTGGCCATGGGGGTGTTGGGTTGATGGTTTGACTGGAGGATCTTAGAGGCCTTTTCCAACCCAAACAATTCCATGGCTCTATAAGAGGCAGGCTGTGGGAAGTTGATCACCTGTGAATCATACCTCAAACACCTGATTCTGTCGCTGTGCACCATCCTGCATTGGGACAAAAGGCAGGGAGCTGAGTCTGCCACCCTGAACCAAAGTGTTTCCTTCAGCCTCTCCTAGGAATGTTCATCTAAATCCCACTCCTTGCCAGAAGGAAGGCAACAGAGACTGTGCAGCATCACTTTAAGAGGGACCCAACTAAAGGGAACAGCTGCTGAATCAGTTCAAGTGGCTGGGAACCAGTTTACCGTGTACTGAGCATTCTTTGATTCTGGTTAATTGGGGCATTGCAGGGACCCTGATGTCCAGCAATAAGGACAGTGGGAAGTTGTTCAGACAGCTCATTAACACCCAATTAATGTCACTCTGTGCAGCACAGCAGTAACTTTTCAAAGCTGGGATGCCCACAGCCGTGGAATGAGGACGTGAAGGGCATCTCCCGAGGGCACACCTGGAGGCTGGCACACAGTGGGTGCAGGCTGGGTGCCTCTTGTGCAGGTGAAGTTAAGCAGCCCTGAGGAAAAGGGTTTGGGGGTGCTGGTGGATGAGAAGTGGGACAGGAGCAGGCAGTGTGAGCTTGCAGCCCAGAAGGCCGGTGGCAGCCTGGGCTGCATTCAAAGCAGCGTTGCCAGCAGAGCCAGAGAGGTCATTCTGCCACTTTGCTTTGCTCTGGGGAGACCTCACCTGGAGTACTGTGTGCAGGTCTGGAGCCCTCAGTACAGGAAGGACATGGACCTGATGGAGAGGGTCCAGAGGAGGGCCATGAGAATGTTGAAGGGGTTGGGTCACCTCTGCTGCAATGACAGGCTGAGGGAGCTGGAGGTGTTCAGCCTGGAGAAGAGGAGGCTCCTGGAAGACCTAATAGCAACCTTCCAGTACCTGAAGAATAAACCTTTATTAGAACAAACCAAACCAGGTTGGAAGAGACCTTCAAGATCATCATGTCCAACCCATCAACCAATCCAACCCACCCAAACAGCTAACCCATGGCACCAAGCACCCCATCAAGTCTCCTCCTGAACACCTCCAGGGATGGGGACTCCACCACCTCCCCAGGCAGCCCATTCCAATGGGCAATCACTCTCTCTGTATAGAACTTCTTCCTAACATCCAACCTGAACCTCCCCTGGTGCAGCCTGAGACTGTGTCCTCTTGTTCTGGTGCTGGGTGCCTGGGAGAAGAGACCATCATCCGCCTGTCTACAAGGGGCTACAAGGATGGGGAGAGCCTGTATGCAAAGGCCTGCAGGGACAGGACGAGGGATAATGGCTTTAAGCTGGGGAAGAGCAGATTTAGACTGCATGTTAGGAACCAGTTCTGCACCATGAAGGTGGTGGAACACTGGAACAGGTTGCCCAGGGAGGTGGTTGTGGCCTCAACAAGGCCCTGGGCAGCCTGATGTATAGAATCATAGAATCAATAAGGTTGGAAAAGACCTCAGAGATCATCAAGTCTAACCTATCACCTAATACCTCATGGCTAACTAAACCATGGCACCAAGCGCCACATCCAATCCCCTCTTGAACACCTCCAGGGATGAGGACTCCACCACCTCCCTGGGCAGCACATCCCAATGGCCAATTCCTCTTGTTGGGAAGAGACTTCTTCTCACCTCCATCCTAAACCTCCCCTGGCACAACTTGAGACTGTGTCCTCTTGTTCTGGTGCGGCTGCCTGGGAGAAGAGACCAACCCCCACCTGGCTCCAACCTCCCTGCAGGCAGTTGGAGAGGGCAAGGTCTCCCCTGAGCCTCTTCTTCTCTCCCTGCTGACTACAGGGAGTTCAGACTGGATGACCTTTGGAGGTCCCTTCCAGCCCAGGCCATTCTATGATTCTAAGTGAAATTCAAAGTTGAATTCTGATCTTTTTGTTCATTATATTAATACTGTATTTTGGGGTATTGCTGGGGTTTGTGCAGTCACTTTGCACAGCACAGAAGCAGCTCATTTGTAATGTACAGGAGCAATTACAGTGCACTAAGAGGAAAAGCCATAAATCTTTGGCTAAGTGAGCGGTGATGCCTTAGAAAACTCTTTTCTTTGTGGCTCCTGATGTGGGCACCTGCTGTGCCTGGAATGATAATTAACTGGAAGGGACCTCCAGAGATCACCCAGTCCAACCCCCCTGCCAAAGCAGGGTCACCCAGGGTAGGTCCCACAGGAGCACATCCAGATGGGGCTTGAAAGACTCCAGAGAAAGAGACTCCACAGCCTCTGAGTGAGCGAGTCCAGAGAAGGGCAACGAAGTCGGTGAGGGGTTTGGAACCCAAGCCCTATGAGGAGAGGCTGAGGGAGCTGGGGCTGCTTAGCCTGGAGAGGAGGAGACTCAGGGGTGACCTTATTGCTCTCTACAACTACCTGAAGGGAGGATGTAGACAGGTGGATGTTGGTCTCTTCTCCCAGGCAGCCAGTATCAGAACAAGAGGTCACAGTCTCAAGCTGTGCCAGGGGAGGTTTAGGCTGGAGGTTAGGAAGAAGTTCTACACAGAGAGAGAGATTGCCCATTGGAATGTGCTGCCCAGGGAGGTGGTGGAGTCACCATCACTGGAGGTGTTCAGGAGGAGACTTGCTGGAGTGCTTGGTGCCATGGGTTAGTTGTTTAGGTGGTGTTGGATTGGTTGATGGGTTGGACACCATGATCCTGAAGGTCTCTTCCCTTCCTCTTCCCTTCCTCTTCCCTTCCTCTTCCCTTCCTCTTCCCTTCCTCTTCCCTTCCTCTTCCCTTCCTCTTCCCTTCCTCTTCCCTTCCTCTTCCCTTCCTCTTCCCTTCCTCTTCCCTTCCTCTTCCCTTCCTCTTCCCTTCCTCTTCCCTTCCTCTTCCCTTCCTCTTCCCTTCCTCTTCCCTTCCTCTTCCCTTCCCCAGGGCTCCAGCACCCTCACAGCAAAAGAAGTTTCTCCTCATGCTGAGGTGGAACCTCCTGGGTTCCAGTTTGTATCAGTTGCCTCTCATCCAGTCACAGGACACCACTGACAAGAGCCTGTCCCCTTCTTCTTGCCCCCAACCTTCAGATGTTTACAAACATCAGTAAGATTCCCTTTCAGCCTTCTCCTCTCCAGACTAGACAGCCCCAGGTCTCCCAGCCTCACACACACACAGAATCACCAAGGCTGAAAGAGACCTCAAAGATCACCAAGTCCAACCTGTCACCACGGACCTTATGACCAAGTGCCACATCCAATCCCCCACCCCCAGGGATGGGGACTCCACCACCTCCCTGGGCAGCACATTCCAATGGCTAACAACTCTCTCAAGTCTGTGCTGACTTTATTTACATCATCATAGAACAGTTTGGGTAGGAAGAAACCTTAAGGATCATTTAGTTCCAACCAGGACACCTCCTGCTAGACCAGTGCCCTTCTGATGCCTGTGTGCTTGCTTTGCACCCCCAGCCAGCTCAGGCCTCTCAGAAGGTTTTGGTGTTGGGTTCTGGCTTGGTGACCTGAGCCACTGAGGTGGATTTCTGCCTGTATTGTTTGCACAGATGCAGAAACAGAGCAGGAGCAGCCAGAAGCCATCCTTCCCCCAGCTCTGTCAGCTTCACTTTGCCTGTGCAGCACCTGAGATGCAGAGGGGTAATGTCCCAAGCATCTTGGGGCTGGGATGAGTGGCCCAGGCTGTACCAAGAGGCATGGGAGGGTGTTGCATGAAGAAGTGAGGGAGCAAGGCTCTGAGTGTGTGCTCCTCCTGCTCTCAGGACCTTGGCCTGTAATTGCTGTGGGTCTGCAAACTGCACAGGCTGTTTCCTGTGGCATGGGTGGAGGAAGATCTCAACTAACCAAGTTCTGCTTTTTGTCTCTCCCAGTCATTTTCCCATCATTTTCTCCCTGGTCAGACCCTGCCCACGCTTGGCATAGCATGGCTGGAGGAGTAATTACCATCTCTGCATTCCCCTAATGAGCTCTGGGCCTGCTAATGAGCCTATTGCTCCTTGGCAAAGCAGGTCCACCAGAAAATCTCTGCTCTGAGGGGGTCACAGCTACAAAGATGCTGAGGGGAGTGGAGCTTCTCTTCCTCCTCTTCTCTTCCTCCTCTTCTCTTCCTCCTCTTCTCTTCCTCCTCTTCTCTTCCTCCTCTTCTCTTCCTCCTCTTCTCTTCCTCCTCTTCTCTTCCTCCTCTTCTCTTCCTCCTCTTCTCTTCCTCCTCTTCTCTTCCTCCTCTTCTCTTCCTCCTCTTCTCTTCCTCCTCTTCTCTTCCTCCTCTTCTCTTCCTCCTCTTCTCTTCCTCCTCTTCTCTTCCTCCTCTTCTCTTCCTCCTCTTCTCTTCCTCCTCTTCTCTTCCTCCTCTTCTCTTCCTCCTCTTCTCTTCCTCCTCTTCTCTTCCTCCTCTTCTCTTCCTCCTCTTCTCTTCCTCCTCTTCTCTTCCTCCTCTTCTCTTCCTCCTCTTCTCTTCCTCCTCTTCTCTTCCTCCTCTTCTCTTCCTCCTCTTCTCTTCCTCCTCTTCTCTTCCTCCTCTTCTCTTCCTCCTCTTCTCTTCCTCCTCTTCTCTTCCTCCTCTTCTCTTCCTCCTCTTCTCTTCCTCCTCTTCTCTTCCTCCTCTTCTCTTCCTCCTCTTCTCTTCCTCCTCTTCTCTTCCTCCTCTTCTCTTCCTCCTCTTCTCTTCCTCCTCTTCTCTTCCTCCTCTGTGCTGAGGAAAGGCTGAGAGAGTTGGGGCTGTTTAGTCTGGAGAAGAACAGCCTGAGGGGGATCTGATCAATGCTGATCAAGGGTGGGAGTCAGGAGGGTGGGACCAGGCTTTATTCAGTGGTGACAGGACAAGGGGCAATGGACACAAACCTGAGCATCTAAAGATGAGGAGGAACTTCTTTAACTGAAGGGTGGCAGAGCCCTGGAGCAGGCTGCCCAGAGAGGTGGTGGAGTCTCCATCTCTGGAGTCATTCCAAACCTGCTTGCATGTGTTCCTGTGTGACCTTCTCTAGGTGACCCTGCCTTGGCAGGGGCGTTGGACTCAATGATCTCCAGAGGTCCCTTCCAACCCCTCCCCCTCTGTGGTTCTGTGACTGGAGCACACTGCACGCTCAGAGGTGAATCATTCCTTGCCAACCCTCTTTGTAACTCAGCTCCCTCTGAGCATTCATTGCTGTCAGCTGTGGATTTGCTTACAGACCTGATGATTCTTCCTCCTTTCCCCTCCCCCCCCCCCCCTTTTTCTTCCTTTTATTTTGTTTAATTTATTACATCTATGCACTCAGTCATGCAAAAAATCTACATGATTTCAAGAGCTTCAGCTGACTCCAGTCTGGGATCACGAGGGCTGCTTAGTGCTGCCATCACCATTCAATTAGCCCCAGTGCACAAAGGAGATGTGCTGGAATAATCCAGGCTTTAGCTGGAAAGCCTCTGGCCTGCTCCCTGGGGAGCACTGCTGCTCTGCCAGCTGCTGGCACACACTGCTGCTCCATGCTCATCCTCTGCCTGCATCCTCATTCTGCCCTGTGCTCAGCACTGCTTAGGCTACTCCTTGAGTCCTGTGTCCAGTGCTGGGCCCCTCAGTTTAGGAAAGATGTTAAGATGCTGGAAGATGTCCAGAGAAGGGCAATGAGGCTGGGGAGGGGTCTGGAGCACAGCCCTGTGAGGAGAGGCTGAGGGAGCTGGGGTTGCTTAGCCTGGAGAAGAGGAGGCTCAGGGGAGAACACCTTCTGCTGACTTCCCTGGTCCTGCTGGCCACACTATTGCTGATGCAGGCCAGAATGCCATTGGCTCCCTTGGCCACCTGGGCACACTGCTGGCTCATGTTCATCCTGCTATCAACCACTCCCCCCAGGTCCCTCTCTGCCTGGCTGCTCTCAGCCACTCTGTCCCCAGCCTGTAGCTCTGCCTGGGGTTGTTGTGACCAAAGTGCAGCCCCTGGCACTTGGACTTGTTGAATGCCATCCTGTTGGACTCTGTCCATCTATCCAGCCTGTCAAGGTGCCTCTGCAGAGCTCTCCTGCCCTCTAACAGATCAGCTCCTGCCCCAGTTTGGTGTCATCTGCAAATTTACTGATGATGGACTCAATCCCCTGCTCCAGATCATCAATGAAGATATTGAACAGTCCCTCCATTGGACAGTTTTAAGACTCAGCTTGCCAGGGTGCTGGCCCAGCTCATTTCAACTCTACTGTTACCTAGAAAGGTTGGACCAGGTGATCTTTAGGGTCCCTTCCAACCTGGCATGCTGGGACTCTTCATCCTCTCAGGGGCCAGTGGCAATGGTGGGGCTGGAGAAACCCAGGCTTTGACTGTTGCCTCCTCAGCTCTTGAGATCATAGTATCACAGTATCATTCAGGGTTGGAAGGGACCACAAGGATCAGCTAGTTCCAACCCCCCTGCCATGGGCAGGGACACCCCACACTAGATCAGCCTGGCCACAGCCTCAGCCAGCCTGGCTGCAAACACCTCCAGGGCTGGGGCCTCAACCACCTCCCTGCACAACCCATTCCAGGGCTTCACCACTCTCATGGGGAAGAACTTCCTCCTCCCCTCCAGCCTCAATCTCCCCACCTCCAGCTTCAGTCCATTCCCCCTAGTCCTAGCACTGCCTGAGATCCTGAGCAGTCCCTCCCCAGCCTTCTTGGAGCCCCCTTCAGATCCTGGAAGGCCACAATGAGGTCACCTGGGAGCCTTCTCTTCTGCAGACTGAACAGCCCCAACTCCTTCAGTCTGTCCTCACAGCAGAGCAGCTCCAGCCCTCTGCTCATCCTTGTGGCCCTTCTTTGGACACATTCCAGCACCTCCACATCCCTCTAGTCATAGGGGCTCCTGAACTGGAGGCAGGACTCCAGGTGGGGTCTCCCCAGAGCTGAGCAGAGGGGGAGGATCACCTCCCTTGCCCTGCTGGCCACACTTCTCCTGCTGCAGCCCAGGATCTGATTGGCTTTGCAGGCTGCAAGTGCAGACCGAGAGCTCCTGGTGAGCTTTTTGTCCACCAGCACCCCCAAGGCTCTCTCCTCAGGGCTGCTTTCCAGCCAGTCCCTGCCCAGCCTGCATTTGTGCCTGGGATTGCCTCCACCCAGCTGCAGGACCCTGCCCTTGGTCTTGTTGACCCTCCTGAGGTTGGCTTGTGCCCAGCTCTGCAGCCTGTCCAGCTCCCTCTGGATGGATCCCTTCCCTCCAGCTGTCTGCTGCACCACACAGCTTGGTGTCATCAGCAAACTTGCTCTGGAGCAAATGTGCTCTGGAGGATGCTTGGGAGGTACCAGAGCCCTGTCACAGCCCTGTAGCTGCATGATGATGATGATGATGCTCATGCTGCCTGTGCAGGGTTTGCAGGCGGGCTGCAGGGGATGGGGGTGAGATGCAAACACATGGCTGGAGCCAGCTTGGGGAGGTGGAGTGAGATTTTCCTTGCAGTTTATAGACTCCCAGACCCTGCCTTGCCAACACCTTCCCTCCTCCTTCCCCAAAAGCCGCACTCCTGCTGTTAAAAACGTGGTCTGCAGGCGAGGCAGGTGCCCAGTGTCAAGCACATGTGCTGCTCCTGGGGCTGGAGGCCTCTCTCAGCTGTCCCTGGCACCGTGGCAGCTTTGCCCTTCCCGAGCATAACGCTCTGCCTCTTCAGGGTGGCAGGGGCTGGAAGGAGACCTGTTGCTTTGAAAGGAGAGGAAGAGAGCAAAATAAAAGTAGTTCTTCCTTTCTTTCCACCTCTGCCTTTTGGGGGGGGGAGTGGGAAAGCTGATGAAAAGCCAGAGGAAGGTCTCTGCTCTGCCAGGAGATCAGACTCCACTCCGGCTTTGCCCAGGAGCCCTGCGGATGAAATATTAAGGAGGGGAGCTGGAGCAGCGTGGCTGCAGCAGGCATAATCAGATGAGCAGTTAAAGGTCTGGAATCCTTTGGGGACACATGTGATTGATCAGCCCTTGCACAAATAAATAACTCAGTCCTTTAGATCTGTGGAGCAAGTTTAAATTTTTAATAGGCCTGGATGTATGGGGAAGGAGAAGTCGTCACCCTGCACTCCCTGCCTCTGATTCTCTGGGTGCATTTAGCAGGCTCTGCTTGGGGGTGTGGTTGAGGTTTTTTGGAGGCCTTCAGATCCTCACTGAGGGCTTAAAATTTCCCAGCCTGTCAGGCTTGGCTGGTGCAGCTGAAGGCTCTGTGGCCATCCAAGGAGACTTGGACAGACTGAGAGCTGGGCAGAGAGGAACCAAGAGAGGTTCGACAAGGGAGATTTGGGCAGGCAGAGAGGAACCAAGTGAGGTTCAACAAGGGAGACTTGGACAGACTGAGAGCCAGGCAGAGAGGAACCAAGTGAGGTTCAACAAGGGAGACTTAGCCAGACAGAGAGGAACCAGGTGAGGTTCAACAAGGCAGACTTGGACAGACTGAGAGATGGACAGAGAGGAACCAAGTGAGGTTCAACAAGGCAGACTTGGGCAGACTGAGAGCCAGGCAGAGAGGAACCAAGTGAGGTTCAACAAGGGAGACTTGGGCAGATTGAGAGTGAGGCAGAGAGGAACCAAGTGAGGTTCAACAAGGAAGACTTGGACAGACTGAGAGCTGGGCAGAGAGGAACCAAGTGAGGTTCAACAGGGACAAATGCAGAGTCCTGCATCTGGGGAGGAAGAATAAACTGAAGCAGTTTATTCCCATCAGTCTGGGAGGTGATCTGCTGGAGAGCTGCCCTCGGGAGAGGGAGCTGGGAGTGCTGGTGGACAACAAGCTCTCCGTGGGACAGCAGTGTGCCCTGGTGGCCAAGAAGGCCAATGGGTTCCTGGAGTGTATTAAGAGTGAATCCAGCAGATCCAGGGAGGTTCTCCACCCCCTCTACTCTGCCCCTGCTGAGACCTCATCTTGAGTACTGTGTTCAGTTCTGGGCTCCCCAGTTCAGGAGGGACAGGGATCTGCTGGGGAGAGTCCAAGGGAGGGCTACAAGGATGTTGAAGGGACTGCAGCACTGCCTGGGGTGGAGAGGCTGAGGGGCCTGGGGCTGTTCAGTCTGGAGAAGAGAAGACTTAGAATGGATTTCATAAGTGTCTATCAATATCTGAGGGCTGAGAATCAAGAGGCAGGGGACAGGGACAGGCTCTGCTCACTTGCTCCCTGGGATAGGCCAAGGAGCAATGGATGTAAGCTGCAGCACAGGAGGTTCCACCTCAACACAAGGAGGAGCTTCTTTACTGTAAGGGTCACAGAGCCCTGCAGCAGGCTGCCCAGAGAGGTTGTGGAGTCTCCTCTGGAGACTTTCAAGGCCCATCTGGATGTGTTCCTGTGTGACCTGAACTAGATTGTATGGTCCTGTTCTGGCAGAGGGGTTGGACTCAATGATCTCTTTGGGTCCCTTCCAACCCCTGGCCTCCTGTGATCTGGCTGAGGTGTGACAGGGAGCTGGGTGCTGGTCTCACTGGGGATGCTCTGACTCTGAATGGGCAGAGGAGTGAGCTTGAAATGTGGTGCCTCTGGGTTTCCCAGCCTGTGGTGGCTCCAGGTTTGCAGAGGAAGGAGGGAGAAGACCTAGAATGTGGTGGAGAGTATGAAATCCTCCAAACCAACTCCTCCAGAGAAGGGCAACAAAGCTGGTGAAGGGCCTGGAGAAAAGGTTTTGTGAGGAGCAGCTGAAGGAACTGGGGAGGGGTTTAGTCTGGAGAAGAGGAGGCTGAGGGCAGACCTCACTGGATGGAGGAGGTTGGAGTGAGTGAGGGGTTGGACTCTTTTCCTTAGAACAAGAGGAAATGGCATCAAGTTGTGCCAGAGAAAGTTTAGATTGGACATGAGGAACCAGTTCTTTTCAGGCACTGGAACAGGCTCCCCAGGTGGTAGAGTCCTCATCCCTGGAGGTGTTAATAAGGTCCCCCCTGTGCCTCCTCCTCTCCAGGCTCTCCTCTTCTCCCAGGCAACCTGTGACAGAACAAGGGGACAGCCTCAAGCTGTGCCAGGGGAGGTTTAGGTTGGATGTTAGGAAGAAGTTCTTCCCAGAAAGAGAGATTGGCCACTGGAATGTGCTGCCCAGGGAGGTGGTGGAGTCACTATCCCTGGAGGTGTTTAGGAAGAGCCTGGATGAGGCACTTGGTGCCATGGTTGAGTTGATCAGATGGTGCTGGGTGAGAGGTTGGACTCAATGAGCTCTGAAGTCTTTTCCAACCTACTTAATTCTGTGTTCTGTAAAAGCCCCATGGGTCTGTCCTAGCAGCACTTGGAGCTTCAGGCAAGCAGGTGGATTTGCTAATCCCAAAGGTCTCTTCCAACCTCAGCAGCTCTGTGCTAGTTCTGTGATGCTCTGCCCCACATGGTCACAACTCTGGAGTCAAAGCCCCTCAGCAAGGACATTGCCATCCCATCCCTACACACACAGACAGGGTCTGTCCCACAGCCTGGGCTTTCCTAGCCAAGGTTCCAGCAGCCCTTCCAGGGGTGGTGGAAGAGGTTTGCCAGGTCTGTTTCCACGGGGCCATGAGCACTGCCCTGCCAGGGCTCTCCTCTCTGCAGCTCAAAGCCCGGCTGGCCTCTCTGTCTGGGACCTGTGTGGTCTCCCATGGAAGAGCTGCTGGTGCAGAGCATCTCCTGCCTTGGTGACACAAACTCTGTGCCTCTTGGGAAGGCAAATCTGAGCTGAGGTTTTGGGGGTTTATTTTTGCCATGGCTGTGGGAGAGGCTGCAAGATCTCCAGAGCCATGGCAACGTGGATGCTGGCATTTCCTCACACACGTCTGCATGTGTCCTCTGCACAGCACCCATGCTCCTGGGAGCTGCCAGCTCCTGGTGGCTGCAATTAGCTTGTGCTTAAGCCCTGAGAGCTCATCCTGATTTCTTTCTCTGCATGTGGGGTGTGTACAGCAGCCATCAGTGCTCTTAAAACCTGAGCTGGCAACCAGGTCCCGTGACGGTGGCAGCCCCTGGAGGAGGAGAGCATAGAATCAATAAGGTTGGAAAAGGCCTCAAAGAATACATAGAATAAACCAGGTTGGAAGAGACCTTCAAGATCATTGTGCCCAACCTATCAACCAATCCAACACCACCTAAACAACTAAACCATGGCACCAAGCAACCCAGCAAGTCTCTTCCTGAGCACCTCCAATGATGGTGACTCCACCACCTCCCAAGGCAGCCCATTCCATTCATCAAGTCCAACCTGTCACCCAAGACTACTAAAGCATGGCTCCAAGTGCCAGGGATGGGGACTCCACCACCTCCTTGGGCAACCTGTGCCTGGTGTCTTGCTGATGCTCTTAGCTGGCTGAGGTTTGCAGGAGAGGCTCACAGGGGCTGCAGGAGCTCAGTGCAGGTGAGGAGAAGGCAGGCAGAGGTGAGACCTGAGGTTGGCTGAAGCTGAGGCTTGCAGGAGAGGCTCACAGGGGCTGCAGGAGCTCAGTGCAGGTGAGGAGAAGGCAGGAAGAAGTGAGACCCCAGGCTGGCTGAAGCTGAGGCTAGGAGGATGCACCTTGCTGGGCTCATTGTTCATGGCAGTAATTTGATCTCCTCTTCCCACTCCTGCCACCAGTGACACATTTCCAGGAGGAAACCATTGGGGTTTTATTTCACCATAGGGAGGAGCCTGATAGATCTAGAAGGAAGTACTGGCAGCCCTCTGAAGTATAGTTTGGCCACAACTTAGTCCTGATTGACCAGCAGCCCTGATTTCCCCCCCTGCATGAGAGCTCACTTTGTCCTGCTGCCCTCTCAATCAGCATCATAGTATAGTATCATAGTATCACAGTATCAGTCAGGGTTGGAAGGGACCACAAGGATCAGCCAGTTCCAACCCCCCTGCCAAGGGCAGGGACACCCCACACTAGATCAGCCTGGCCACAGCCTCAGCCAGCCTGGGCTTAAACACCTCCAGGGCTGGGGCCTCAACCACCTCCCTGCACAACCCAGTCCAGGGCTTCACCACTCTCATGGGGAAGAACTTCCTCCTCCCCTCCAGCCTCAATCTCCCCACCTCCAGCTTCATTCCATTCCCCCTAGTCCTATCACTGCCTGAGATCCTGAGCAGTCCCTCCCCAGCCTTCCTGTAGCCCCCTTCAGATCCTGGAAGGCTGCAATGAGGTCACCTGGGAGCCTTCTCTTCTCCAGACTGAACAGCCCCAACTCCTTCAGTCTGTCCTCACAGGAGAGGTGCTCCAGCCCGCTGCTCATCCTCTGATCATCGATGTGCAGAGGGGGGGAGAGCTCACCTTAGCAGAAGGTCCATCCTGCTACCAGGGCATGAGTGCTGTGTGGCTGAAACGTGGCTCTCAGCGACAGCAAACAGAGCTCAGCGTTGTTTGCAGCGGCCCTGGGAGCAGGGGACGGCACACACAGGGTGGTGACAAGCAGAGGGAGCCCCAGGCTAGAAAGCAAAGGGAGTGAGCATCCAGATGTGCAGGAGCAGAGGGGCTGTGCATGGGGCTGGGGGAGCCGATGCTGCCGTGTCTGGGTGGTTCCAAGCCTGCAGAGTGCAATCTTCCTCTCTCTTTAAACACTGCTGCTTGGCTTTTGAGGAAAACTGATGAAAAGCAAACATCTCCTGGCCCTGCAGTAATTGAGAGCTGTCACTGGAGCTGCAGGATGCTCTTCATAGCCAGGAGAGCGAGTGAAAAAGCACAGGGATGAGGGTCAACCAGCAAGGATAAAACAGCATTCAGCAGCAGGCAGGTTTGCTTTGGGCATCCTGGCAGGCACTCAGCCTTTGGTGCTCTGAGGTGGGAGGATGCTCACACCCACTTCTCATCTACTTTTTTGGCTCCTGATGGCACCTTCCTCTTATCATTTGGCAGCCCTGCCAGTAGTGCTGGTGAGGATGGCTGTGTGTGTTTTGGGTGTGCTAGGTCATGGAGTCATGGAATGGTTTGGGATGGAAAGGACCTCAAAGATCATCCAGTTCCAACCCTCCTTCCATGGGCAGGGACACCTCCCACCAGCACAGGGTGCTCAAGACCTCATCCAGCCTGGCCTTGAGCACATCCAGGGAGGGGATAGCCACAGCCTCCCTGGGCAAACTGTGCCAGGGTCTCCCCAGCCTCACTCTATAATTTCTTCCTCATCTCCACTCTCAATCTCCTCTCTCCCAGCTCAAAGCCATTGTCCCTCATCCTATCACTCCCAGTCCCTGTCAAAAGTCCTTCCTCACCTCTCCTGTAGCTTCTTCAAGCACTGGAAGGCTGCTCTAATGTCTTCCTGGAGCTTTCTTTTGTCCAGCCCCAGCTCTCTCAGCCTGTCCTCACAGGGACATCTTTGTGGGCTCCCCTGGACCCTCTCCAGCAGTCCCATGTCCTTCTGTTGGGGCCCCCTGAGCTGGATGCTGTGCTCTAGGTGGGGTTGATTTTATCTGTTTATTTTGATTACCATTTTCTTTTCCTCCCCCTTCCTCTTGTGAACCCCTGGTCCTGCTCTCTGTGCCAAACAAGCTGTGAGCTCCCCCTCCCCTCTACCCCATCAGGAGCCAGGCAGCCAGCCCTGGGGTGAGCTTGGTCCTGTGTGTGCCTTGCAAACCTTCCCACTGGGTTTTAAGCACTCTCCTCAGCAGAGCCCAGATCCAGGAGCCAGATTCCTTGCTCAGGTTGAAATGAGGGTTTGCATCCCTCCTGTGCTCTGTTTGTTGGCTCAGTTTCCCTGATGGCCAGCAAAGATGACTTTTTTTTATCCTAGGCATCCTGTTTCTGGCAGATAATATTCCTCCCTCAGCAGCCCTGCTTGGGCTCACAGAGGCGAGGTGATGAGGAGGGGGTGGAAGGGGGGGTGAGAGATTGCTGAGCTGCTGTGTAGTGAAGGTGTGGGGGCCCCAAAATGCTCTTCCTAAGAGCAAAAGGAGCTTCACAGGGATAGAATCATAGAATCAAGAAGGTTGGAAAAGACCTCAGAGATCATCAGATCCACCCTGTCACCCAACACCTCCTGACAACTGAACCATGGCACCAAGTGCCACATCCAATCCCCTCTTGTACTCTTTCAGGGATGGGGACTCCACCACCTCCCTGGGCAGCACATTCCAATGGCCAGTTCCTCTTGCTGGGAAGAGCTTTCTCCTCACCTCAAGCCTAAACCTCCCCTGGCACAGCTTGAGACTGTGTCCTCTTGTTCTTGTTGCCTGAGAGAAGAACCCAACCCCCATCTGGCTCCAACCTCCCTTCAGGGAGTTGCAGAGAGCAAGAAGGTCTCCCCTGAGCCTCCTCTTCTCCAGGCTAAGCAACCCCAGCTCCCTCAGCCTCTCCTCACAGGGCTGTGCTCCAGACCCCTCCCCAGCCTCCTTGCCCTTCTCTGGACACCTTCCAACATCTCAACATCTTTCCTAAACTGAGTGGCCCAGAACTGGACACAGGACTCAAGGGGTGGCCTCAGCAGTGCTGAGAACAGGGCACAAGGAGTTCCCTGCTCCTGCTGGCCACACTCTTCCTAATGCAGGCCAGGATGCCCTTGACCTTCTTGGCCCCCTGGGCACACTGCTGGCTCATGTTCAGCTGCTCTCCACCACTCTCCCCAGGTCCCTTTCTGCCTGGCTGCTCTCAGCCACTCTGCCCCCAGCCTGTAGCTCTGCCTGGGGTTGTTGTGGCCAAAGTGCAGCCCCTGGCACTTGGACTTGTTCAATGCCATCCTGTTGGCCTCTGCCCATCTGTCCAGCCTGTCAAGGTCCCTCTGGAGAGCCCTTCTACCTTCTAACAGATCAACTCCTGCCCCTAGCTTGGGGTGTGGAGGTGAGGAGGTGGAGCACAGATCTTGTAGATGATGATGATGACTGCTGGGGAAGCACTGTGGGGAGGAAGGCTGCATGCAGTAGGCTGAGGTGCTAAGAGCAGCCCAGCCCCCTGCAGGAGGTGAGTGGTGCCCAAGCATCCATGCAGTTTTTAGTCTGGAGAAGGGAAGACTGAGAGGGCAGCTAATAATTGTTTATGAATAGCTGAGGGCTGGGGGTTGAGAGGGAGGGGACAGGGACAGGCTCTGCTCAGCTGCACCCTGGCATAGGACAAGGAGCAAGGGATGGAAACCACAGTACAGGAGGTTCCACCTCAACATGAGGAGAAACTTCTTCACTGAGCGGGTCACAGTGCATCCTGTCCTGCAGGTCCTGGAGCATCTCTGTGAGGAGGAAAGGCTGAGAGCCCTGGGGCTGTGGAGCCTGGGGAAGAGCAGCCCCACAGGGGAGCTGAGCAATGCTCAGCAAGAGCTGAAGGTCATGAGGATGGGGCTGGGCTCTTCTCAGTGGTGTTCAGTGCTAGGATGAGAGGCAATGGGGGCAAAGCATAACCTAGGAGGCTTCACTTGAACCTAGGGAGAAACTTGTTTGCTGTGAGGGTGCTGGAGCCCTGGAGCAGGCTGCCCAGAGAGGTTGTGGAGTCTCCTTCTCTGGAGCCTTTCCAGCCCCATCTGGATGTGTTCCTGTGTGACCTGTGCTGGATTCTGTTGTCTTGGACTGGATGGTCTCTGGAGGTCCCTTCCAACCCCTCACATCCCGTGCTCCCCAGCATGCTCCTCTCCAAGCTATTCTGGGTGGCACTGTGCTTTGGGGCAAGGTTCTGTTCTGCTGCAGTCCCTGGAAGCTGCTGCCCAGCTCATCTCACTCCTGTATGACCAAAATCACGATGCAAGAGGCATCTGATGCTCTCTCCATTCCTTTTTCAATCCTTCCTCTCGTGACAGGATGTGAAAGCCTCTTTCATCTCCTGGCTCCTTTTGCATCCTCCCTCCCATTCTCTTTCTTTTATTCCCCCCCTTTTTCTTCCTTCTTTTTTCCCCTTTTTGTTTCCATGAAAAGCATCATTTGGGGAAATGAAGTGAAAGGAAGGGGGAGAGAGAAAAAGAAAGCAAGCCCAGATGCAAGTTCCTTGCTCATGAAAAGGGAAACCCTGGAATACAACAAATTAAACAACCACCCAGGGTGAGGGGGAGGGAAAAAAAGGGATTGGAGTGGGGGGAAAAAAGGGGGAGGGGGTAGGTGTGTGTGGATAAAAAAAACCCAGATGAAATAAAAAGCACTGCTTGCTGCTGGGAGGTGCCCAACAGCTTTGGGAATGGAGGCATAGTGTGGTGGTAAAATAATTGTGCCCCCCCCCAGCTGAAGCCCACCCCTCGCTTTCTGCCTCGCTAACCCAAGCCTGCCATCCTCTGTTAGCTCCTGCAATATTTTCCCTGCCAGCCTGGGCTCTGTTGCACTGCTGATGGGGAGGACTAGATTAATTAGGAGAGCTCTCTCTCTCTTACCCAGCCAGCCCTGCTCGGCAGGGGGAAGGCTGGGAACTATTTAAAGGGATGAAGATGTAGTGCAGCAGCTGCCATCTCGCTGGCTGCTAATGTGCTCACTCACCTAGCTGCAAATCCATCTCCTTTTGCCCTCTGCCAGTAATTCCCAGCAAATAAAAACAAAGTGAGCTCCAAGGCCGGGGCAGGGCCTGCAGGATGTTGGCTGAGAGCAGATGAGGGAGTGGGAGCGAGATTGGGGATTGGAGATGGAAGAGGGGAGGCCGAGACTGGAGATAGGGAGAAATGCTTTAGGGGGGGAGAGGGGAGACACTGGAAGAGGTCGCCCAGGGGGGTTGTGGATGTCCACTCCCTGGAGGCGTTCAAGGCTAGGTTGGAGGAGGTCTTGAGCACTCTGGGCTGGTGGGAGGTGTCCCTGCCCATGGCAGGGGGGGGCTGGAACTGGATGGGCTTTAAGGTCCCTTCCAACCCCCAAAATTCCGGGGGTCTGTGATCCAGGGGGGAAGGCAGGAACGTCGCTCCCTTGTTGCTCGGCTCATTAAGGCCCAGCCTTGCCTTCAAGTGACACAGGTAATGAATCCTCTGTAGGGTGCCTGCTGGCTTTAATAAGCTGGAATGAACTGAGGAAGAGAATTAACCTGGCAGGATTAGCTTGCTCTGCAGCGGGATGCTGGGGATGGCTCCTCTCGGGCCGTGCTGGGAATCTTAACACCTCTTGGTGTTAACATCTGCTGGCGTGGCTGCTCTGCACAAAGCCCCCAGCAGCTCAGAAGCAGCCTCCTGAGGCAGGGGAGAGGGCAGGCAGTGGGGCAGCCTCCTTTGCTTGCACACTACGGGATTCACCCCCTGCCTGTTTTGCCCTGGAGTATAGGGAGAGGAGCGATGCCAGCGAGCTGGGGTTGGCAGTCACCACATGTGCAGCATCCATGAGGGTGGTGAGAGCCTGGCACAGGTTGCTCAGGGAGGTGGTGGAAGCCTCATCCCTGGAGGTTTTGAAGGCCAGGCTGGATGTGCCTGTGAGCAACCTGCTGTGGTGTGAGGTGTCCCTGCCCATGGCAGCGGGTTTGGAACTGGCTGAGCCTTGAGGTCCCTTCCAATGCTAACAATTCTATGATGCCAGCTGTGCTGGCTGCCTGATGCCTCCAGCATCCCTCCCCAAGTGAGGGCAAGGAGCAGGGAGGGTTGAAGGAGGTGTGTGTGTGTGGATTTGGGAGGCAGTTGAGGGCTGGTTTTGGTCAGGGCTCCTTGAAGCTTAATTTATCCCAGCGCTCTGGTGTGCAGCGTGAGAGAGCCTCACGCCTGGGAACCCTGCAATTAGGGTGCATTTGGTTGGGTCTTTTAGCTTTTTCATTTGCAGGAAATGGCTTTGTAATGCAGCCCCCCTGCAGGGCACGCTCCGTGGGGCAGGGAACGTGCTTCACCTCCTTAAAAGCTTGGTTGGATGCTCTGCTGCCGAGGGGGAGGCGGTTCGGGGGGCTGCGGCAGCACCACAGCTCCCAGCACCACATCAGTATCACAGTGTCACAGTCTCACAGTGTAACCAAGGTTGGAAAGGACCTCGAGGATCATCGAGTCCAACCTATCAACACAGACCCCATGACTAGACCATGGCACCAAGTGCCACATCCAATCTCCTCTTGAACACCTCCAGGGACGGTGACTCCGCCACCTCCCTGGGCAGCACATCCCAATGACGAACGACTCGCTCGGTGAAGAACTTCCTCCTCACCTCGAGTCTAAACCTCCCCTGGTGTAGCTTGAGACTGTGTCCTCTTGTTCTGGTGCTGGTTGCCTGGCAGAAGAGACCAACCCCTTCCTGGCTACAACCACCCTTCAGGGAGTTGTAGAGGGCAATGAGGTCTCCCCTGAGCCTCCTCTTCTCCAGGCTAAGCAACCCCAGCTGCCTCAGCCTCTCCTCACAGGGCTGTGCTCAAGGCCTCTCCCCAGCCTCCTTGCCCTTCTCTGGACACCTTCAAGTGTTTCAATGTCCTTCTTAAACTGAGGGGCCCAGAACTGGACACAGGACTCAAGGTGTGGCCTAACCAAAGCAGAGTCCAGGGCACAATGACTTCCCTGCTCCTGCTGGCCACACTATTCCTGATGCTGGCCAGGATGCCATTGGCCCTCTTGGCCCCCTGGGCACACTGCTGGCTCATATTCAGGCGGCTGTTGATCAGCACCCTCAGGTCCCTCTCTGGGAGCTCTCAGCCACTCTGACCCCAGCCTGTAGCTCTGCATGGGATTGCTGTGGCCAAAGTGCAGCCCCTGGCACTTGGACTTGTTCAATGCCATCCTGTTGGACTCTGCCCATCTGTCCAGTCGGTCGAGGTCCCTCTGCAGAGCCTTTCTGCCCTCTAACTGACCAACATCTGCTCCTAAGTTGGTGTCATCTGCAAACTTGCTGATGACTGACTCGACCCCCTCATCCAGATCATCAATGAAGATGTTGAAGAGCACAGGGCCCAGCACTGATCCCTGGGGGACACCACTGGTGCCTGGCCGCCAGCTGGATATGGCAGCCTGGGCTGCTGGGGGGGCTGGGAAAGGGGGGATCCTGTTCTCCCTTTGAGTAACACAGACTGCACAATGCTTTGGGACAGACAGCCCAACAAGCTTAGCCTTGGGAAGTTTAACAAGGGCAAGTCCTGCAGCCAAGGAAGAACAACTCCCTGCAGCAGGGCAGGTCGAGGGGTGGACTGCTGGGAAGCAGCTCTGTGGAAAAGGACCTGGCAGTACTGGGGGACAGCAAGTTCCCAATGAGCCAGCAGTGTGGCCTGGTGGCCAGGAAGGCCAGTGATGTCCTGGTGGGGTGAAAAAGAGTGTAGCCAGCAGGCTGAAGGAAGTTCTCCTTCCTCTCTACTCTGCCCTGCTCAAGCAGCACCTGGAGTAGTGTGTCCAGTGTGGAGGTCTCTAGTTCAAGAGAGACCTGGGACTGCTGGAGAGAGTCCAGGGAAGGCTGTGAGGATGCTGAGGGTCCTGGAGCATCTCTGTGAGGAGGAAAGGCTGAGAGCCCTGGGGCTGTTGAGCCTGGGGAAGAGCAGCCCCAGAGGGGATCTGAGCAATGCTCATCAGGAGCTGAAGGTCATGAGGATGGGACTGGGCTCTTCTCAGTGGTGTTCAGTGCTAGGATGAGAGGCAGTGGGGGCAAAGCACAACCTAGGAGGCTTCACTTGAACTTAGGGAGAAACTTGTTTGGTGTGAGGGTGCTGGAGCCCTGGAGCAGGCTGCCCAGAGGGGTTGTGGAGTCTCCTTCTCTGGAGCCTTTTGAAACCCACCTGGTTCCTGTGCAACCTGCCCTAGGTGACCCTGCTCTGGCAGGGGGCTTGGATTTGATGATCTCTGGAGGTCCCTTCCAATCTTTACCATTCTGTGACTCCAGGATTGGAGCCCAACTGATAACAACCCACCCACCTGGGCCCCCTGGCTGACTAAATTGCATGGGAAGGGTGGGGAGGGGTGGCACAGCTGCCTGCCAGTCCCAGCACTGGAGCACTGGGGAGCCCTCCTTTGTGCCAGGCTGCTGCCCAGCCCTCTCCCTGTGCTGGGAGCCTGTGCATGGTGCCTGCATACTAATGCACTCCTCCTGCCTGCAGGAGCCTGCCACAGAATCCCAGCATTGGTGGTGGGGGTTGGAAGGGACCTCTGGAGATCGTTGAGTCCAACCCCCCCTGCCAAAGCAGGGTCACCCAGGGCAGGTCACCCAGGATCACATCCAGATGGGCTTTGAAAGCCTCTAGAGAAGGAGACTCCACAACCTTTGCTCCTTTCCCCAACAGAGCCTTGAAGGGCAGATGTGGGTGTTTAGAAACCCTTGATGGCACTGAGTCTGCAGGAGAGTTGGACAAGATGACTTTGAGGGTCCCTTCCCACCCCGGGGGGCAGGGCATTTTCATGTGGTATCTTGAGGGGCTGTACCCTGCCTCCCCCTGCCTGTATCTGTGGGAGTTCAGGGAGGCTGCTGCTTGCTTGGGTTGGGTGCTTCCTCCTGCCCATCAATGGGGAGAAGGAGGAGATGAGGTGGTGTGCCCCAGGGATCAGTGCTGGGCCCTGTGCTCTTTAACATCTTTATTTATGATCTGGATGAGGGCATTGAGTCCATCAGCAGTAAATCTGCAGATGACACCAAGCTGGGGGCAGGAGTTGATCTGCTGGAGGGCAGAGAGGCTCTGCAGAGGGACCTGGCCAGGCTGCACAGATGGGCAGAGGCCAAGGGCAGGAGATTGAACACATCCAAGTGCCAGGGGCTGCACATTGGCCACAGCAACCCCATGCAGTGCTACAGGCTGGGGTCAGAGTGGCTGAGAGCAGCCAGGCAGAGAGGGACCTGGGGGTGCTGGTTGATGGCAGGCTGAACATGAGCCTGCAGTGTGCCCAGGCAGCCAGGAGGGCCAATGGCATCCTGGCCTGCATCAGGAAGAGTGTGGCCAGCAGGAGCAGGGAGGTCATTCTGCCCCTGTACACTGCACTGGTTAGGCCACATCTTGAGTCCTGTGTCCAGTTCTGGGCTCCTCAGTTTAGGAAGGAGGTTGACTTGCTGGAAGGTGTCCAGAGAAGGGCAACAAAGTTGGTGAGGGGCTTGGAACACAGCCCTGTGAGGAGAGGCTGAGGGAGCTGGGGTTGCTTAGCCTGGAGAAGAGGAGGCTCAGGGGTGACCTTATTGCTGCCTACAACTACCTGAAGGGAGGTTGTAGCCAGGTGGGGGTTGGTCTCTTCTCCCAGGCAGCCAGCATCAGAACAAGAGGACACAGTCTCAGGCTGCACCAGGGGAGGTTCAGGTTGGAGGTCAGGAGGAAGTTTTACAGAGAGAGAGAGATTGCCCACTGGGATGTGCTGCCTGGGGAGGTGGTGGAGTCACCATCATTGGAGGTGTTCAGGAGGAGACTTGCTGGGGTGCTTGGTGCCATGGGTTAGCTGTTTGGGTGGGTTGGATTGGTTGATGGGTTGGACAGGATGATCTTGAAGGTCTCTTCCAACCTGGTTTGGTTTATTCTAAATGAGAGGGATGAGGTTTGCAGGCTCCTTGTGGCATCACCACAGCCTGAGTTTGAGGGCCACCAGAGCCATCCATAATAGATAACACCCAGGCTGTAATGAGCTCCCAACCCAGGCTAGGAAATCATTTGCAAGCTGCTCTGGATTTCCATGGAACAGCCTTGGTCTCTGAAGGGTTTGCAGGCTTCCAGCTAACTCAGAGCATGAGGGGGTGAGGCAGGCAATGATGTTGGTACCTCTGGGTGGATGATGGGGTCTTTAGCAAGTGGAGTGTGGGCACCACATGTTAGGGTACCTCAGCCCCAGGAAGCCAAGATTGGATGTCAGGAAGAAGTTGCTCCCCAGGAGGGTGGTGAGAGCCTGGCACAGGTTGCCCAGGGAGGTGGTGGAAGCCTCCTGCCTGGAGGTGTTTGCAGCCAGGCTGGATGTGGCTGTGAGCAACCTGCTGCGGTGTGAGGTGTCCCTGCCCATGGCAGGGGGGTTGGAGCTGGCTGAGCCTTGAGGTCCCTTCCAGCCCTGACAGTTCTGTGACCCTATGGGCAAGGGCACAGGGCTGGGGATGCTGGTGGCTTGCAGAAGCAAAGCTCAGGTGTGCAGCTGGAAGTGGAGAAAGGGTTTTTTGAAAGGATTAGGCTGTGCCTGGCCCCCTTCTAGCCTTACACATGATGAGTGCCCAGGGGCATGTGGTCTGGGATAAGGAAGCAGCCAGGGAGAGCTTTATTTCAATGCAGGATTTCATGGAATGGTTGAAGTTGGGAGGGACCTTAGAGATCATCTTGTTCCAACCCCCTTGCCATGGGCAGGGACACTTTCCACTTGCTGAAGGCCTTGGCCAGCCTGGCCTTGAGTACCTCCAGGGAGGGGACAGCCACAGCCTCCCTGGGCAACCTGTGCCAGAGTCTCCCCAGCCTCAGTCTCAACAATTTCTTCCTCCTCTCCAGTCTCAATCTCCCTTCTCCCAGCTCAAAGCCATTGTCCCTCATCCTGGCACTCCCAGCCCTTATAAGAAGTCCCTCCCCAGCTCTCCTGGAGCCCTTCAGGTACTGGAAGGCTGCTCTAAGGTCTTTCTGGAAAATCCTTTTCTTTAGGCTGAACAGCCCCAACTCTCTCAGCCTGTCCCCATAGGGGAGGTTCTCAACCCTCTGACCACCTTCATGCCCTCCTCTGAACCCTCTCCTACAGTTCCATGTCCTCCTTGTTCCGGGGGCCCTAGAACTGGCTGCAGTACTGCAGGTGGGGTCTCACGAGAGCAGAGGAGCAGAATCCCATCACAGAATCAACCAGGCTGGAAAAGACCTCAGAGGTCATCAAGTCCAACCTAGTACCTAATACTTAACACCTCCTGACAACTAAACCATGGCTCCAAGTGCCACATCCAATCCCCTCTTGAACACCTCCAGCCATGGGGACTCCACCACCTCCCTGGGCAGCACATCCCAATGACAAACAACTCGCTCAGTGAAGAACTTTCTCCTCACCTCCAGCCTGAACCTCCCCTGGCACAGCTTGAGACTGTGTCCTCTTCTTCTGGTGCTGCTTGCCTGGCAGAAGAGACCAACCCCCACCTGGCTACAACCTCCCTTCAGGGAGTTGGAGAGAGCAAGAAGGTCTCCCCTGAGCCTCCTCTTCTCCAGGCTAAGCAACCCCAGCTCCCTCAGCCTCTCCTCCCAGGGCTGTGCTCCAGACCCCTCCCCAGCTTTGTTGCCCTTCTCTGGACACCTTCAAGTCTCTCAATGTCCTTCTTGAGCTGAGGAGCCCAGAACTGGACACATCCCTTGCTGGGGAGCCACAGGGAGGATCCTGCTTTGCTCTCCCAGCCTCCTTCGTGGCAGACGAGGGGGAAAAAAAACAATCAAAGAGAACTTGGGAGGGTGATGCTGTTAAATGCACTGGGGCTTGGAGGGAGGATATTGTTTGTGCCTCTTGAATAATGGCTTTTGATCTGGAATAATACATTTTGCAGGTTTGGATAGCCAATATTACATTTGCTTTAAATGATATAATCAGCCCTCAGAGCCTCAGTTGATTTGGTCAATTAAGTTTTTAACCTCATGCCTTCAATCTCATCTGTGAGCAATTTAAATGTGATGCTTTTTAATGAAACTACAGCTACCTGTTCATTTCTCCAGGCATGCCATTGCCCTCTGGATCTCTGGGGCTAAAAGGGCTGGATCTGGTTGCCTTTCCCCCTTCCTCTGCAGGGAGACACCAAGGTGCTTGGCAGCAGGGAGCTGCTGGGGGTGCTTTGGTTTGGGGTTTGTTGTTTTCAAGAGCAACCTAAATATATCAGCCACAGAGATTTCCAAAGCCAGGGGGCTTTCAGAAGGGACAAAGGGCTTGCTGCTAATGTTGGGGTTGGATCAACCCAAGAGGATCACAGGATGTCAGGGGTTGGAAGGGACCCAAGGAGATCATTGAGTCCAACCCCCCTGCCAGAGCAGGACCATGCAATCTAGCTCAGGCCACAGAGGAACACATCCAGATGGGCTTTGAAAGTCTCTAGAGTCCTCCCCACCCCTCTCCCAGTACCCCCTCAGGGCTATCCCTTCATTCCCAGTCCCCTTTCCCTTCATTCCCAGTCCCCTTTCCCTTCATTCCCCGTCCCCCTTCCCTTCATTCTCCATCCCCCTTCCCTTTCCTTCCTAGTCCCCCCTTCCCTTCCTTCCCAGTCCCGCTTCCCTTCATTCCCAGTCCCCTTCCCCTTCATTCCCAGTCCCCCCTTCCCCTTTGTTCCCAGTCCCCTTCCCCTTCATTCCCAGTCCCCCCTTCCCCTTCATTCCCCATCCCCCTTCCCCTTTGTTCCCAGTCCCCTTTCCCTTCATTCCCCATCCCCCTTCCCCTTTGTTCCCAGTCCCCTTTCCCTTCATTCCCCATCCCCCTTTCCCTTCATTCACAGTCCCCTTTCCCTTCATTCCCAGTCCCCTTCCCCTTGGTTCCCTGTCCCCTTTACCTTTGTTCCCTGTCCCCTTCCCCTTCATTCCCAGTCTGCTTTCCATTCGTTCCCAGTCCCCATCCCCTTCATTCCCAGTCCCCTTCCCCTTCATTCCCCATTCCTCTTCCATTCATTCCCCTTCCCCTTTCCCTTCATTCCCAGTCCCCTTCCCCTTCATTCCCAGTCCCCTCTTTCTTTCCAGAAAGGCTCCAGATATAATCTAGGAGATCACTTCAAGCTGGAAGGGAGCCTCAAAAGTCAGCTTGTCCAACCCCCCTGTAGTCAGCACAGACATCTCTAGCTAGGGCAGGTTGCTCAGGGCCACAGCAAGTTTGACCTTGATTCCCTCCAGGGACAGAGCCTGCACCACCTCTCTGGGCAGCCTCTTCCCTGATTTCACCTCCTTCCTTGTACAGAACTTTCTCCTAATGCCCAACCTAAATCTCCCCTGCTCCAGTTCCAATCCATTGTCCTTGTCACAAGTCCCTCCCCAGATCTCCTGGAGCTCCCTCCAGGTACTGCAAGGCTGCTCTAAGGTCTCCCTGGAGCTTTCTCTTCTCCAGCCCCAGCTTGCCCAGCCTGTCCCCACAGGAGAGGTTCTCCAGCCCCTGACCATCTTGGTGGCTTTCTGTGTACCAGCTCCAGCAGGTCACACGGCAGTAATTAAGCACCCAGCAGCCCTTAAGTGGTCTAAATGGCACTGCTTGCCCTGGGAATTCTGGCAGTGGGCACTGCCTGGCTTCACAAACTGCCTGGTGCTAAGAGAAATCAAGATAAATGACTTGGGACTCCTCAGAGGATAGCTTTGCATGCTCCTGGGCACACTCACTCCTCCTGTCCTATTTAAGGACTTCACCACCCCCCAGCACAGGATGGATTGTGGATGTCCCACTGTGGGCACATGCCTGATCCCCTGGGAGGAGGATGTCCATGGCAAAACTCTTTGAATCTAAGCCTGGAAATGGTGGTGGTGGCTTTTTGCCCAGTTCTGGGCCCCTCAGTTGAAGAAGGACATTGAGAGACTTGAAGGTGTCCAGAGAAGGGCAAGGAGGCTGGGGAGGGGTCTGGAGCACAGCCCTGTGAGGAGAGGCTGAGGGAGCTGGGGTTGCTTAGCCTGGAGAAGAGGAGGCTCAGGGGAGACCTTCTTGCTCTCTGCAACTGCCTGAAGGGAGGTTGTAGCCGGGTGGGGATTGGTCTCTTCTCCCAGGCAAGCAGCACCAGAACAAGAGGACACAGTCTCAAGCTGTGCCAGGGGAGGTTTAGGCTGGAGGTGAGGAGAAAGTTCTTCCCAGGAAGAGGAATTGGCCATTGGGATGTGCTGCCCAGGGAGGCATTGAGCCTCATCCCTGGAGGTGTTTGCAGCCAGGCTGGATGTGGCTGTGAGCAACCTGCTGTGGTGTGAGGTGTCCCTGCCCATGGCAGGGGGGTTGGCACTGGCTGATCCTTGAGGTCCCTTCCAACCCTGACACTTCTGTGATTCTATCACAGTGCATTTGAGGTTGGAAGGGACCTCAAGAGATCATCCAGTCCAACCCCATGGCCAGAGCAGGATCACTGAGTGTAGTCTGCAGAGGAATGCATCCAGGTGTGGTTTGAAAGGCTCCAGAGAAGGAGATTCCACAATGTGTTAAAAGTTCTGCCCAGAAAGAGGAATTGGCCATTGGGATGTGCTGCCCAGGGAGGTGGTGGAGTCCCCATCCCTGGAGGTGTTCAAGAGGGGATTGGATGTGGCACTTGGAGCCATGGTTTAGTAGTCAGAAGGTATTGGGTGACAGGTTGGACTTGACGATCTCTGAGGTCTTTTCCAACATGGTTGATTCTATGATTCTGTGCTAAAGCAAGCTTGGAAACATCACTCAGGGCTTTTTGTTCCTGTCTCAGAGGCTGACATTCCTAAAATAGAGTTTTCTTTGGGCTTTGGAAGCAAAAATACTCCGAAGGGGCATTACATGTGTGGTGGGGTGGGGGTTTTTTTTCTGTGTGCTCTCACAGAAGGCAACCTGCCTCCCCCTGAAAATAGTTGTCTTAAAATTTTCAGTGGCAAAGGCTCCTGGTTGCTGATAAAAGCATTTCTATTCATGAGCAGCAGCTCAGAGAGATTTGCAAGAAATAAATAGGTTTTGGCAGCAGCAGAGTCTCTGTCGAGCGAGGGGATGGGGAAGGTTTGCAGCTCGATTTGGGAGCGGTTTGCCTGGGGAATTTCAGCTCCATTCCCCCCTCCCCGAGTGGCAGGGGATGTTTTCCCCTCAGTCCCAGTCCCACAGCTCCTGAGGCTGGGGAGCTGCAGTGTCTGAGGTGCTGCTGGTGCTGGGAGCTGTGACACTCGGGTGGCAGTGAGCTTCTCCGTGGCTGGTTCAATCATGGAATGGTCCAGCGTGGAAGGGACCTCCAAAGGCCATCCAGGCTGACCTCCCTGCAGTCAGCAGGGACATCCCCAACTAGATCAGGCTGCCCAGGGCCTTGTCAAGCCTTACCTTGAATATCTCCAGGGCAGGGATCTCAACCACCTCCCTGGGCAACCTGTTCAAGTGTTCCACCACCCTCAGAGTGAAGAGCTTGCTCCTAACATCCAAGTCTGCTCTTCTCCAGCTTAAAGCCATTGCTCCTTGTCCTGTTCCTGCAGGCCCTTGCAAAAAGACTCTTCCCATCCTTCCTGTAGCCCCCTTCAGGCACTGGAAGGCTGCTGTTAGGTCTCCCTGGAGCCTTCTCTTCTCCAGGCTGAGCACCCCCAGCTCCCTTAGCCAGGGATGGGGCCACAACCACCTCCCTGGGCAGCCTGTTGCAGTGTTCCACCTCCCTCATGGTGAAGAGCTTGTTCCTGATGTCCAATCTCAGTCTGTTCTGCTCTAGTTTGAAGCCATTGGCCCTCATCCTGTCCCTGCAGGCCTTTGCAAACAGTCTCTCTCCATCCTTCTTGCAGCCCCTTCAGGCACTGGCAGGCTGCTATTAGGTCTCCCTGGAGCCTTCTCTTCTCCATGCTGAACACCCCCAGCTCCCTCAGCCTGTCCTGTAGCAGAGCTGCTCCCACCCCCTGATCGTTTTTGTGGCCCTTCTCTGGACCCTCTCCATCAAGTCCATGTCCTTCCTACATTGAGGGCTCCATCACCTCTCTGGATCTGCTGGCAAGGCTGCTTTGGATGCAGCCCAGGATGTGATTTGCCTTCTGTGCTGCAAGCTCACTCTGCCTGCTCCTGGCCAGCTTCTCCACCACCAGCACTGAGTCCTTTTCCTCAGGGCTGCTTTCCAACCCCACCTCCCCCAGTCTGTATTGATAGTGAGGATTGTTGCAGCCCAGGTGCAGCACCCTGCACTTGCTGTTATTGAACCTCATGAGGTTCACCTGGACACCACCTCTCCAGCTTGTTCAGTGACTTGCTCCTTGGAGATTCATTCCCATCTCACCCTGGGACCTGCTTGCCACTCACTGGGTGTGTTTGGTGAGCTGGCCTTGAGCAGCCTCCACATTGCTGCAGGTGGGGGCTGCTGTTCTGAGTCTGGTTGGAAGGTTGATTGCCCCCCAGATTTCCAATAAATGAGTCACCTTATTGCTGCAGCTTCTTAATGAACTCTGTGCATATCATAAGCCACAGGAACAGAGGTCTGGCTGAGGGCAGTTTTGTTTGCAGTGCTGAGGTATTTATATTGCAGCCCCATCCAGGCTGGAAAAGACCTCTGAGATCACCAAGCCCAACCATCACATTATCACCACTGTAGTCATTAAACCAAGTCCCAGAGTGCCATGGCCACATCTTTCTTGAGCAGCTCCAGGGACAGGGACTCCACCACCTCCCTGGGCAGCCTGTTCCAATCCCTGACCACTCTTGCAGCGAAGAAATTGTTCCTAATCTCCAACCCAAACCTTCCCTGGTGCAGCTTGAGGTTGTGCTTCATCTCCTCCTGACCTGGGATGCAAGTGCTGGCTCTGGCTAGCTCTGTCTCCCCCAGATGAAGCTGTGGGTTTCATTTCCTTGGTGGTTTGAGGCTCTCTCTCTGTTTTCCTGCACACCAGCAGTGTGCCCAGGTGGCCAAGAAGGCCAATGGCATCCTGGCTTGCATCAGGAAGAGTGTGGCCAGCAGGAGCAGGGAACTCCTTGTGCCCTGTGCTCAGCACTGCTTAGGACACACCTTGAGTCCTGTGTCCAGTTCTGGGCCCCTCAGTTTAAGAAAGATGTTGAGATGCTGGAAGGTGTCCAGAGAAGGGCAACAAAGCTGGGGAGGGGTCAGGGGCACAGCCTTGTGAGGAGAGGCTGAGGGAGCTGGGGTTGCTTAGCCTGGAGAAGAGGAGGCTCAGGGGAGACCTTCTTGCTCTCTCCAACTCCCTGAAGGGAGGTTGGAGCCAGGTGGGGCTTGGTCTCTTCTCCCAGGCAAGCAGCACCAGAACAAGAGGACACAGTCTCAAGCTGTGCCAGGGGAGGTTTAGGCTGGAGGTGTGGAGAAAGTTCTTCCCAGAGAGAGTTGTTAGCCATTGGGATGTGCTGCCCAGGGAGGTGGTGGAGTTCCCATCCCTGGAGGTGCTCAAGAGGGGACTGGATGTGGCACTTGGAGCCATGGTTTAGTCATGAGGTGTTGGGTGACAGGTTGGACTTGTTGATCTCTGAGGTCTTTTCCATCCTTATTGATTCTATGATTCTATGGATGTGACAGAGCTGGTGAGATTTGGGAGTGTGACCTCCTGAGCTGGCAAGCTGATCCAGAAGACACACTTGTGTGCCCACAGTACCTCCCCTCTTCACTCCTTCAGCTCTGCTCACAGCCTGCTTAAGAGCTCCATTCAGAGGAGCGTTTCCAGCTCAGGGCTGGAAGCACTGGCAGCCAGGGATATGCTTGGAGCTGCCTTGCAACCTCCAGCTCTTCCCCCACATCCTTGTGGAGGCAGCTCCACTCCCTGCACGTAAGGGAGACTCTCTTTAAGCAGGAGGCTCAGCTGTGGCCCTGCAAGCAGGATGAGAGGTAGAGTTTAATCATACAAGCTCTGGAAATATGGGAGATTACATCTTTTTAAGGAGGGCAGCTAAGCATTTTATTTGCTGAGCAGGAATCTTCAGGGGGTCAGAGACCATGGAACTGGATTTAAAGCTTTTAAGTTTCCTTCTTCATTCCCCACCCCCCCCTTTTGTTTTACCAGATTCTTTCACTATGCATGGTTGGACAGGGAAGACTTTAAAGTGAGGGTTAAAATAGGGGAGTGGATGGATGGAATGGAGACATTAACAGACATTAGCAATGTTGTGTTGAGGGTTTTTTGGGGCACATTTAATCCTTAAAGCACAGAGATTAATTTGGTGGCTGAGGGAGACCTTTCAAGTGTTCTCTGGCTGCTTCTCATCACCTTGGAGGACAAACTTGCCCTGTGTAGCCCCATCCCACCTTCAGCATGGCAGCTGGAGGTAGTCATGGATGGTTGGGGCAATCCTCAGTCCCAATTCGTGCCTGGGGAGTAAGCAGCCCTGCAGAGAAGGACTTGGGAGTGCTGGTAGATGAGAAGCTGCACAGCAGCTAGCAATGGGCACTGGCAGCCCAGAAGGCAAATGGCAGCGTGGGCTGCATCCAAAGCAGCGTGGCCAGAGATGGAGAGAGGGAATCCTGCCTCCCTGCTCTGCTCTGGGGAGACCTCACCTGCAGTGCTGGATCCAGCTGTGGAGTCCTCAAGACAAGAGAGACAGGGACCTACTGGAGTGGCTCCTGTGGAAGGCCACTAAGATGATCAGAGGGGTGGAAAACCTCCCCTGTGGGGACAGGCTGAGAGCCTGGGGCTGCTCAGCCTGCAGAAGAGAAGGTCCAAGTACAAGCTATGATGATACCTGAAGGGGACCTACAGGAAGCCTGGGGAGGGACTGTTTCCAAGGGCTTGCAGTGATGGGACAAGGGGCAATGGTTTGAAACTTGAGCAGGGGAGATTTAGGTTGGACATCAGGAGGAAGTCTTTTTGTTGGACACAATGATCTTGAAGGTCTCTTCCAACCTGGTTTATCCTATTCTATTCTATTCTATCCTATCCTATCCTATCCTATCCTATCCTATCCTATCCTATCCTATCCTATCCTATCCTATCCTATCCTATCCTGCACAACGAGGGTGGTGAAACACTGGAACAGGTTGCCCAGGGATGTGCTTGGGGTCCCACCCCTGCAGACATTCAAGATCAGACTTGATGAGGCCCTGAGCAACCTGATTGAGTTGGAGATGTCCCTGCTGACTGCAGGGGGGGTTGAACAAGGTCACCTTTGAGGCTCCCTTCCAAGCTGATGCCATCTGTGAATGTGTGGGTGTTGGTGATGCTGTGTGCTGTGGCTGCCCCTGGGCTGGGGGTCCACATTTCACCTGAGGTTGATGTTCTGTCTGTCCAGCAGGAGGGCATTGAACAAGTCCAAGTGCCAGGGGCTGCACTTTGGCCACACCAACCCCAGGCAGAGCTACAGGCTGGGGACAGAGTGGCTGAGAGCTCCCAAACAGAGAGTGACCTGGGGGTGCTGATTGACAGCTGCCTAAACATGAGCCTGCAGTGTGCCCAGGTGGCCAAGAGGGCCAAAGGCATCCTGGCCTGCATCAGGAAGAGTGTGGCCAGCAGGAGCAGGGAAGTCCTTGTGCCCCTGTACTCTGCTTTGGTTAGGCCACACCTTGAGTCCTGTGTCCAGTTCTGGGCTCCTCAGGTCAAGAAGGAGATTGAGAGACTTGAAGGTGTGCAGAGAAGGGCAAGGAGGCTGGGGAGGGGTCTGGAGCACAGCCCTGTGAGGAGAGGCTGAGGGAGCTGGGGTTGCTTAGCCTGGAGAAGAGGAGGCTCAGGGGAGACCTCATTGCTGTCTACAACTCCCTGAAGGGAGGTTGTAGCCAGGTGGGGGTTGGGCTCTTCTCCCAGGCAAGCAGCACCAGAACAAGAGGACACAGTCTCAAGCTGTGTCAGGGGAGGTTCAGGCTGGAGGTGAGGAGAAAGTTCTTCACCGAGCGAGTCGTTCATCATTGGAATGTGCTGCCCAGGGAGGTGGTGGAGTCCCCATCCCTGGAGGTCAAGAAAGGATTGGATGTGGCACTTGGTGCCATGGTTTAGTCCTGAGGTCTGTGGTGACAGCTTGGACTTGATGATCTTTGAGTTCTTTTCCAACCTTGGTGACACTGTGACACTGTGATACTGTAACTGGCTTTGGTTTGGGGTGTTTTACAGCTGTGGGCTGGCTGGCTGCCCCTCAGCCTTGCTCAGGGGAATTGCTCCTGCTGGGTTGCCCCCTGGCCCCCTGCTCTGGGATGTTCACTTCTGTTTGTCTTGCGTTTTTCTTAATTTCACAGAGCCAGGGAGATCGATGGGAAGGTAGGGCTGGGAGTTAAGGCTGCCTATAGCCCAGCTCCATGACTGATGACCCTGGCTCTGCTGCTGCTGCTACTGCTGCTGCTCTCAGGGGTGGGAGCTGGCAGGGCTGTCAGTGCTGGGGCCATCTGCGAGCCAGGGGCTCGCTGCTGCAGGATGAGTGACCTCTCTGGGAGGGATGCTGTGTCCTTCCTCTGTGTATTCTTGTCTGGAGACCAAGAGATGCCCATGTGGGGTGTGGTGCTGTGAGCACCCCAGGTGAGGAGCTGTAAGGGTAGACTGAGACTGGAGATTAGGGAGAAATTCTTTCCAGTGAGGGTGGGGAGACACTGGAACAGGTTGCCCAGGGGGGTTGTGGATGTCCCCTCCCTGGAGGTCTTCAAGGCCAGGTTGGGTGAAGCCTTGAGCAACCTGGGCTGGTGGGAGGTGTTGCTGCCCATGGCAGAGGGACTGGAACTGGATGATCTTTAGGTTAGGCCACACCTTGAGTCCTGTGTCCAGTTCTGGGCTCCTGAGTTTAGGAAAGATATTGAGATGCTGGGAGGTGTCCAGAGAAGGGCAACAAAGCTGGGGAGGGGTCTGGAGCACAGCCCTGTGAGGAGAGGCTGAGGGAGCTGGGGTTGCTTAGCCTGGAGAAGAGGAGGCTCAGGGGAGACCTTCTTGCTCTCTCCAGCTCCCTGAAGGGAGGTTGGAGCCAGCTGGGGGTTGGCCTCTTCTCCCAGGCAAGCAGCACCAGAACAAGAGGACACAGTCTCAAGCTGTGCCAGGGGAGGTTCAGGCTGCATGTTAGGAAGAAATTCTTCCCAGCAAGAGAGATTGGCCATTGGGATGTGCTGCCCAGGGAGGTGGTGGAATCCCCATCACTGGAGGTGTTTAGGAAGAGCCTGGATGAGGCACTTGGTGCCATGGTTTAGTTGATCAGATGGTGTTGGGTGATCTCAAAGGTCTTTTCCCACCTCGCTAATTCTATTCCCTCTCCCTCTCCCTCTCCCTCTCCCTCTCCCTCTCCCTCTCCCTCTCCCTCTCCCTCTCCCTCTCCCTCTCCCTCTCCCTCTCCCTCTCCCTCTCCCTCTTCCTCTCCTTCTCCCTCTCCCTCTCCCTCTGCTGCAGTATTCTGGCTGGAACCTGCTGGAGGACGGGTCGATCCGGATCGAGGAGGCCACCGAAGATGCTCTCGGCACTTACACCTGTGTGCCTTATAACGCCCTGGGTACGATGGGCCAGTCTCCCCCTGCCCGACTGGTACTGAAGGTAACCTGCCTGCTGAAATCCTTGCCAGCCACTCTGCTTGGGGGGGTGTCTCCTCTCATGCCAAGAAGGGCTCTGAAGGGCTTTGCAGGATCTCGGTGCCATGGTTTAGTTTATCAGATGGTGCTGGGTGATAGGTTGGACTCGATGATCTCAAAGGTCTTTTAAAGGTCTTTTCCAACCTGGTTAATTCTATTCTATTCTATTCTATTCTATTCTATTCTATTCTATTCTATTCTATTCTATTCTATTCTATTCTATTCTATTCTATTCTATTCTATTCTATTCTATTCTATTCTATTCTATTCTATTCTATTCCATTCCATTCCATTCCATTCCATTCCATTCCATTCCATTCCATTCTTTCTATTCCATCCCATCCCATCCCATCCCATCCCATCCCATCCCATCCCTTCCCATCCCATCCCATCCCATCCTATTCTATTCTATTCTATTCTATTCTATTCTATTCTATTCTATTCTATTCTATTCTATTCTATTCTATTCTATTCTATTCTATTCTATTCTATTCTATTCCATTCCATTCCATTCCATTCCATTCTATTCCATTCCATTCCATTCCATTCCATTCTTTCTATTCCATCCCATCCCATCCCATCCCATCCCATCCTATCCTATCCTATCCTATCCTATCCTATCCTATCCTATCCTATCCTATCCTATCCTATCCTATCCTATCCTATCCTATCCTATCCTATCCTATTTAAGGCTACTCCCAACCCAAACCCATTCCAGGATTCAGTAAATCATGTTGGCTTCTGAGCCTTTCAGTGGTTAACCTTGGCCCTGGGAGCCCTGCCTGCAGCTGGGGAGCCAGGGGAGCTGGTGGGACCATGGGCTTGCATGTCAGCAGAGCGGGGCTGGAGTCTCTGTCTCAGAGCTGCTCGTTGCCATAGAAACAGCCTGTGGCAATGTGCTCATTCTGGGGGGGGGGGTGGCATTTGTATGTTGGCAGGAGCCTGGTGAGGACACACTGGTAGTGCTGCATGCACCTTTCCAACCTGGTGCAAGTGCTTTTGGTCACTGAGCATTGTGTTGGGGGAAGACTTGGCTTGGGTGACCCTACTGGTGGGGCTGCAACAGCTGGATGGTGAAGGCAATGGGGAGGAGGTGGCTTTGGTGGTGCTCTGTTGCACTCCTCAGTGCAGGCAGCAAGGAGGCAGTTGGTTCCAACGATGGAGTTTGTCCTAGCAATGAGATTTGTTCCTGTTCTGTCTTCTCTACAGGCTGCTTCGGGCAGCTGAAAGAGTTAGCAGAGCCCCAGCTGTCCCTGGGGAGAGCCATCTCCATCCCTCAACAGCATGGCAACCCTCACTGCCCACCCCATCCCAGACCCTGGCCTTTCCTTTTAATGGCTCACTTCCATGGAACAAATGAGGCAGCACCTCGGTCCCTCCCCTCGGTCTGCCAGCAAATTAGCACTTCATTAACTTAACGAGGGCTCTCCCTGCTGCCCTGGACATGGACACAGCGCTCAGTGCTGCCAGCCAGGCTTGGCTGGACCCGGGGGCTGCGGCAGAATCCCTGCAGCTGGGCAGGGAAGGCCTCTCACAGAATCACAGCACTGTTTCAGCAGGAAAAGCTCTCCAAGATCATCCAGTCCAACCACCAGCCCAACACCACCACAACCTTCAAAGCATGTACCAAAGGGCCAGGACCAAAAGTTTCTTGAACACCTCCAGGCATGGGGACTCCACCACCTCCCTGGGCAGCCTCTTCCAATCCCTGACCACTCTTGCAGAAAAAAAAATGTTCCTAATCTCCAACCTAACCCTTCCCTGGCACAATTTCAGGCCTATCACCTAGTAACTGGCAGAAGAGACCAACCCCCACCTCACTGCAGCCTCCTTTCAGGGAGCTGTAGAGAGCAATGAGATCTCCCCTCAGCTTGCTCTTCTCCAGACTGAACACCCCCAGCTCCCTCGGCTGCTCCTCCCCAGCCCTCTTCTCCAGACCCTTCCCCAGTTTTGTTGCACTTCTCTGGTCCTGCTCCAGCCTCTCAATGTCATTGGAGTGAGGGACCCAGACCTGAACTCTGGATTTGAGGTTTTGCCTCACCAGTGCTGAATCCAGGGGCACCATCACCATCACTGTTGGCTGATCCAGGCCAGGATGCTGCTGCATGTTCAGCTGCTGCAAACCAGCACCTTCAGGTCCTACTCTGCTAAGCCTCTTTCCATCCACTCTGCTCCAAACCTGGAGCATTTGTTGGGTAGTTGTGACTACCCAAGTGCAGGACCCAGCACTTGGCCTTGTTAAACCTCATGCAGCTGACCTTGGCCAGATTCCATTGCAGAGCCTTCCTGCCCTCCAGCAGATCAAAGCTTCTACCCAACTGAGTGTCACTGCAAGCTTACTGAGGGTGCACTCAATTCCCTTGTCCAGATCATTGATAAAGCTGTTAAAGAGAATTTGCTCTTGAACCCTGGGGCTCTTGGAGCTGCTGAGCCTCTCAAGTCTGTGATGGGAATGCCAAGGAAGGGGAAGGATGTTAGGAACAAGCAGTGCTACTCAGTGTGTGCTTGCAGCCCAGAGAGCCAATCCCATCCTGGGCTGCAGCAAGAGAAGTGTGGCCAGCAGGGCCAGGGAGGGGATTCTGCCCCTCTGCTCCCCTCTGCTGAGACCACAGCTGCAGCTCTGGGGCCAGCTCTGGAGCCTCTGTGCCAGAAAGGCTCTGGAGAGGCTGGAAGGTGTCCAGAGAAGGGCCATGAGGGTGAGCAGAGGGCTGGAGTTGCTCTACTATAAGGACAGACTGAGGGAGTTGAGGCTATTCAATTTGGAGAGGAGAAGGCTCCCAGGACACCTTCTTGTGGCTTTCCAGGATCTGCAGGGGGCTACAAGAAAGGTGGAGAGGGACTTTTGAGGGTGTCAGGGAGGGATAGGACTGGGGGGGATGGATCAAAACAAAAATGGGTGGATTCAGATTGGCTGTGAGGAAGAAGTTCCCCATGAGAATGGTAAGAGCCTGGCACAGGCTGCCCAGGGAGGTGGTGGAAGCCTCCTGCCTGGAGGTGTTTGCAGCCAGGCTGGATGTGGCTGTGAGCAACCTGCTGTAGTGTGAGGTGTCCCTGTCCATGGCAGGGGGCTTGGGACTGGCTGAGCCTTGAGGTCCCTTCCAACCCTGACAGTTCTATCACTCTATGGGCAAGGGCACAGGGCTGGGGATGCTGGTGGCTTGCAGAAGCAAAGCTCAGGTGTGCAGCTGGAAGTAGAGAAAGGGGTTTTTGAAAGGATTAGGCTGTGCCTGCCCTCCTTTTATCCTTAACACATGATGACTGCAGCCAGGCTGGATGTGGCTGTGAGCAACCTGCTGTGGTGTGAGGTGTCCCTGCCCATGGCAGGGGGGTTGGAGCTGGCTGAGCCTTGAGGTCCCTTCCAACCCTGACAGTTCTGTGATTCTATCACAGTGCATTTGAAGTTGGAAGGGTCCTCAAGAGATCATCCAGTCCAACCCCATTGCCAGAGCAGGATCACTGAGTGTAGTCTGCAGAGGAATGCTGTGATTCCACACCCAAAGCACTGGGTGTAGGTTGTGATGTTGCATAACCTGCAGTGCTGTGTGGGCTGTGGCTGTGGAGGATGCTGGAGCACCCAGCCTGGGTCCACTACCCCATGTCCAAGGGGGTCCAGGCAGGACACAGTGTCCTTTTGGAGGAGGTGCTCACATCTCTGGCTGGGCAGGCAGCTTGGAAACCCTGCCTGAGGGCAGCACCAGCTCCCTGCCAGGGCTTTGTTTGTTGACAGAGTTAAATTTGCAATTTCATGGTTTGGTTACAATGAGTTGAGTTTATAAAATTCATGAGCTGTTAGGAGGTGTTGGAAGGAGGGGGGGAGGATGAGGAGTGAGAAAAACACTCCTGTGAGGCAGCAGGCTGCAGGGAGCTGGCTGCCAGCACTGCCTGATGTGGGGCCTGGTTTGGGGGACACTGTGGGGCTCAGAGATGGGCTGAGCACCGTGAGAGCTCTGTGCAGGGGGTCAGAGAGTCCTCACTGAAGGGGAGATGCTCACTTCCCCTGCTGACACCGGCTGGGTCTTGGCCTTCTTACTGGGCTGGAAGGTCTGCAGAGCTTTGTGCTCTTCTCAGGTGGTCTTCAAAGAGTCATCAGCTCCACAGAAAGCCTTTTGGGGGTGGAGTCCAGCTGCTGTGGATCTTGGGGACAGGAGGGCTCAGCCCACTGGGAGGGCCTGGTGCTGGCTCAGAATATGATTTTGGGGTTCTCTGGGGCTTTGGCTGGGAATCCACAAAATGAGCTCTGCTAGCTGGAGCTCAGGAGGGCTGGGAGAGGAAGAGCACAACTCCCCTGGGCAGTCACCACATGGCCTTGAGCCTTGGCACATGAGCTGTTTCATCCCCTTGAATTTGCCTTTCCCAAGGGATTGCTTTGCAGCCTCTCCTGTGGGTTGGGGGCTGACCTGGGAGCAGCACAGACCCCCAGGTCCACCCTCTTCCCTAGCTGGCCACTGCCCTCAGTCCCCCCAGTAAAGGTGATGCTCCTCCTGCAGCCTGTGCTGGGGCTGCTGGTGCACTGCAGTGGGGATGGAAAGACAAAGAGCCAGGAGTGATCTAAACAAATATTAGCCAATTAATATTGCATGCTGAGGAGGGAGGGGAGGGCTCACCAGAGGCTACAAAGCCAGGTGGTACCTGTCCTGCATGGCAATGGCCATGTGGCACAGGTGGGTGTGAGTGTGTGCACTGGGCATGGCTGGGGCTGGTGTTCCTGCAGTGTCACAGAATCACAGAGGTGTGCATCTCCTCAGGCAGGACCTCATCACAGAATCATGGCAATGGTTTGGGTTGGAAGGGACCTCAAAGCTCAGCCAGTTCCACCCCCCTGCCATGGGCAGGAACACCTCCCACCAGCCCAGCTTGCTCAAGGCCTCATTCAACCCGGCCTTGAATACCTCCAGAGAGGGAGCATCCACAACCCCCTAGGGCAACCTGTGCCAGAGTCTCACCACCCTTACTTGCAGAGAATTTCTTCCTCATCTCCAGTTTCAATCTCCCCTCATCCTGTCACTCCCAGCCCTTGTCAAAAGCTCTTCCCCAGCTCTCCTGTAGCCCCTTACAAGTATGGGAAGGCTGCTCTAAGGTCTCCCTGGAGCCTTCTCTTCTCCAGGCTGAACAGCCCCAGCTCTCCCAGCCTGTCCCCGCAGGGGGAGGTTCTTCAGCCCTCTGATCATCTTTGTGGCCTCCTCTGGACCCACTCCAACACTTCCTTGTCCTTCTTGTGCTGGGGGGCACCAGAACTGGATGCAGTGCTCCAGGCGAGAACTCACCAGAACAGAGCAGAGAGGGGAAAATCGCCTCCCTGTCCTGCTGCTTTTGGTGCAGCCCAGGGACACTGCTGGCTTTCTGGGTTGCAAGGGCACCTATGCAGGTCCAGAAGGCAGTGGGGTGTTTTCAGGTTCCTCACCAGTCAGAAAACACCACTGGACTCCCCTGGAAATGCTGAGCTGTTGCTTTTTGGTGTTCCTCGAGAGAGCCTGGCTGTTAGTCACTGCCTGGTGTGTCATTCTCTGTGGTTGTTCATAGATGCAGGCCATAAATAGACTTAAAACTACACTTTTCCTCCAGTGTTTGTAGGGTTGTGGACTCCCTGTGGTTTGTGATCTGAAAGGCTTGGCAGCAGCTCTGCCTCTTTTTGTTATGGATGTGGCCAACGGAGACCAGGGTTTGTTGGTGGCAATGGAACTGCAGAGCAAGGCAGGCAGCCAGGTCTCATCAGCATCTCTGAGATATCCACAACCTGTGAGGGCAGGGGGGTGGGGGGAGGTGATCCAGACAGACACCCAGGGCAGTTGTCTCCTTCTGGTGTCCTCTCCAACAAAACTTTCCTTGAAATCCTGCAGTTGCTCTGTTTGTCCATTTAGAATCATAGAATCAACCAGGTTGGAAGAGACCTCAGAGATCATCAAGTCCAACCTATTACCTATCACCCAAGACCTCCTGACTACTAAACCATGGCTCCAAGTGCCACATCCAAGTCCCTCTTGAACACCTCCAGGGATGGGGACTCCACCACCTCCCTGGGCAGCACATTCCAATGGCCAAAAACTCTCTCTGGGAAGAACTTTCTCCTCACCTCCAGCCCAAACTTCCCCTGGCACAGCTTGAGACTGTGTCCTCTTGTTCTGGTGCTGCTTGCCTGGGAGAAGAGACCAACCCCCACCTGGCTACAACCTCCCTTCAGGGAGTTGCAGAGACCAAGAAGGTCTCCCCTGAGCCTCCTCTTCTCCAGGCTAAGCAACCCCAGCTCCCTCAGCCTCTCCTCACAGAGCTGTGCTCCAGACCCCTCCCCAGCCTCCTTGCCCTTCTCTGGACACCTTCAAGTCTCTCAATCTCCTTCTTGACCTGAGGAGCCCAGAACT